>NW_027331996.1:1988262-2176522 GCF_048418815.1 Hemitrygon akajei | reverse complement strand
ATTATTACAATGGGATAAGCGTCCTTTACTTAAGATTAAACAAGATTGGGAGAAGGAACTCAGTTTGACGTTGATATGGGAGAATTGGACACGGATTCTGAAGCTGGTTAACTCTTCTTCGATCTGTGCTAGTCATTCACTGATTCAAATTAAAATTGTACATCGTTACCATTTGTCGAAGGAGAGACTTTCTAAAATATTTCCCAAAGTTGACAAGTATTGTGATAGATGTAAAACTGAGAGAGTTACACTGACACATATGTTCTGGTCAAGTTCTATATTAAAATAGTTTTGGAAGTCAGTCTTTTCGATAATTTCTAAAGCACTCGGAATCAACTTACAACCTAATAAATTGACTGTGCTTCCATTTAAGCAAGATTGCTCTCCTTGCTAAAAGAGAGGTAAAAACTAAACCCTGTAGGTTAGAAGTATTTAAAGTTATATCTTCATCTGCAATAATACCAAACAAGGCAGTAAAGGGATTTGGGTCAAATTGGACCCTAAAAAGTTGTGAGAAGGTATGGAATACTTCCCGCCAAATCTTTTAAATTTTAGGGCAAAACTAAAACATATGAATTAAAGAGGCATCAGCAGAGTTACATTTATTACAAAGTGGAGAAACATTCGGATAAAAACTGGACAGCTTCTTAGTCTACCCCTCCTACACATCTTCAATGGCTACGTGATATTATGTCTGATTTAAATTTAGAAAAGATCCGCTGCTCAGTCTTAAATTCGAAACAATATTTTTATGATATTTGGGGACCTTTCCAAAATTACTTTTCCAATTTATAAAGTTTAACAGTGCACAGACTTTTATGTATATTTTTATCTTCTCTTCTTAAGCGAATATGTTTTCTTTTCTAATTTATTCATTATCATCCATCAACTTTTTTCCTTTGGTAGTTGGTAGGGGGTTGACTTTTTATATATTTTTTTATGATGTATTACCTATCTTTCAATTTTTGATTACAGAGTGGTATACCTTTATGTGATATGCTATAACATTTTGATCAATTTTATCACAATATATGAATGTACACAAGTTATGTTGAGATGTATCTATGTGTTGCTCTCTGTAAATCATTCTTTTCTTCTGAATAAAAATATTGTAAAAAGAAAGAAAAGAAGTTGACTGTGCTTTTTGGAATAATTCCTCAAAATATCCGTGGTATTTCTATGTTTGACCAACATGTTATTGCATTTGTTACATTGATAGCTGGGAGGGCCATCTTGTTGAAATGGAAGGACATATCAGCTCTTACTTTGTCACGATGGTTCTCTCAAGTGATGCTGTGTCTTAGCTTGGAGAAAGTTAGAAGTCGAACCTTTGAACCTTTATTTGATTTTGAGAAGAGATGGGGCTCATTTGCTCGTTATTATCATTTCAGTTAACTGATAGATTTCCTCCACTATCTAAGTGTAATTGTTTTTTGATATATCTGTCTTTCTTGTTGGCGGTTTGATGTTTATTTTTAGAAGCTTTCTGTATGACGCATGGCTCCGGGGTTGTACCCCCAATGGGTTTCTTTTCTCTCTCACTTTTCTTGCTTAGTAGGGTTTTTTAATTCACAAAAATGTTCAATCTTTAAGATAATTTGTTTTGAGGGATTGTGAGTGTTGTTACTTCAATGTACCTGTGTTATTTTTAATAATAATAATAATAATAATAATAATAATAATAATATTTGAAAAGAAACATCTGAAGAGGTGGCCACACCCAGAGTACAAGCTTCGGATAGGAGAAGCGTGACCACCAGCAGAGGTAAGGGTCATTAGGAAGACAGTGCAGGGCTGTCCTGTGGGCGTTCTCCTCAGCAGAACACCTTGTTGGATACTGCTGGGTGGGTGGTGGTTGACCCATTGGGGCACGGCAGCAACAGAAAGGCCGGTAGTACTGTTGGCTCTGATGCTCAACAGGGAAGTGTAAATTCAGGCCTTGCGGTAGTTATAGGAGATGACAGTCACGGGAGAGAAAGGAGATTCTGTCAATGTGGTCATAATATAAATGAGAACTGATTTCTGTGTCACAGATCCAAACCATTAAACTCCAGTCCCATTAAACGGGAACATTAGCCGAGGAATACCTCCCACGTCCAGTGACCAGAGTGCAGAACTGGGTTTGATAAACAGCAGCAATAATTACCGAGTTCGGCACCAACAGTCACTTTTGAACTTGATTCAGTAACTGTGATGGTGAAATATCCAGCCTGTAGCCTGTCACCTATTTAAATAGTTTCCCCAGTGTGAACTCGGTAGTGTGTCACAAGGTGGGATGACTGAGAGAATCTCTTCCCACATTGGGAGCAGGAGAATGGCCTCTCCCCAGTGTGGACTCGTCGGTGTGTCTGTAAGTCGGATGACTGACTGAATCTCTTTCCACATTCAGAACAGGTGTACGGCCTCTCCCCAGTGTGAATACGCTGATGTATCATCAGTTGAGATGACTGAGTAAATCCCCTTCCACAGTCTGAGCAGGTGAACGGTCTGTCCCCAGTGTGAACTCGCTGATGCACCTTCAGTTGATATGACCGAATAAACCCTTTCCCACAGTCTGAGCAGGTGAATGGCCTCTCCCCAGTGTGAATTCGCTGATGTGTCTTCAGTTCAACTGATCGAATAAAGGACTTCCCACAGTCTGAGCAGGTGAATGGCCTCTCTCCAGTGTGGACTCGCTGGTGCACCTGTAGGTCAGATAAATGAGTGAATCTCTTCCCACATTCATAGCAGGAAAATGGCCTCTCTCCAGTGTGAATTCGCTGATGTACCATCACTTGAGATGACCGGGTAAATGCCTTCCCACAGTCTGAACAGGTGAACGGCCTCTCTCCAGTATGAACTCGCCGGTGGGCCTGTAGCCTGGATGAGTCAGTGAATTTCTTCCCACAGTCTGAGCACGTGAATGGTCTCTCCCCAGTGTGAATTCGCTGATGTACCTTCAGTACAGATGAATGAGTGAATCCTTTTCCACAGTCTGAGCAGCTGAACGGTCTCTCCCCTGTGTGAATTTGCTGATGCTCCTTCAGTACAGATGACTGAGTGAATCCTTTCCCACAGACTGAGCAGGTGAACGGCCTCTCCCCAGTGTGAATTCGCTGATGTACCTTCAGCTGAGATGACCGAATAAACCCTTTTCCACAGTCTGAACAGGTGAACGGCCTCTCCCCAGTGTGAGTTCGCTGATGTATCTTCAGTTCAGATGACCAAGTGAATCCCTTCCCACAGTCTGAACAGGTGAATGGCTTTTCCCCGGTGTGAACTGACTGGTGTCTCTGCAGTTGCGATGACTGAGTGAATCCCTTCCCACAGTCTGAGCAGGTGAACGGCTTCTCACCAGTGTGAACTCGCTGGTGTGTCAGTAGGCTAGATGACCGAGTGAATCCCTTCCCACAATCAGTGCAGGTGAATGACATCTTATCAGTGTGAACTCGCTGGTGTGCATGCAGGTCAGATGAGTGAGTGAAGAGTGAATCCCTTCCCACAGTTCTTTGTCAATTCATAAGTCAAATGTCAGATGTAGTAAACCCCTTGCACAATCAATGTATTTGAAGAACTGATCTCCAGTGAACAAATGCTGGTGTGTTCTCAGCTCCCCGGTTCCAGTGGATTTCACTGAGTTACCACAGGAAACTTCATTTCAGACACAAAGTACTTTTCCAGCTGTGATGACATAATTCTTCATCTCCAAGGATCGACAGTGATACATTGTTAAATATCTAGTAACTCCTTAAATATCTGGGCAGAGACAGCAAACTGACATTTTGTTCTTTTTAAAATTCCCGTACACAATGTTTGCCATTTCTAACCTGTAAAAAAGATTTACAAAAGACATCAATGAATGAAAGTCATCATTCAGAGAAGTGTATGGTCATCCACTTTGTTAGAAACAATGAGTGCAGACTGTTTTCTCAATAGAGAGGAAATAATGTTGAAGAGTACGAGAATATAAAAGCAAGGGTGTGTTGTTGAGTATTTATAAAGTGTGGCCTCACTTGGACTGTTGAGAGCAGATTCAGGCCCCTTAAGTAGAACTCATGTACTTACATTGCAGAGCGTTCAAAGGAAGTTTACAAAAATATTTCCTTAATTATAAGGTTTGTCAGATGAAGAACATTTGATGGCTCAGGGCCTCTACTCACTGGAGTTCAGAATAATGAAGGGGTCCTCATTGAAATCTACCGAACATTGAAAAGTGGAGAGTATGTTTACTTGAGTGGGGGAGTCTGAGACCAGAGGACACAGCCTCAAAATCGAGCTTTGTTCTTTCAGAATGGAGATGAGAAGGAATTTCTTTAACTGGAGTGTGGTGAATCTGTGGAATTTGTTGTTATGCTCTGGAGGCCAAGTAATTGGGTATATTTTAGGGAAGAGGGTGATGGATTCTTGATTAGTCAAGGCAGGAAGGGATATGGGGAGAAGGCAGGAGAGTGGGGCTGAGAGGGAAATGGATCAGCTGTAATGAAATGGTGGAGCAGACTCGATGGGACAAACGACCTCATTCTGCTTCTGTATCTGATTAATTTTCACAGCCGATATATTATGAGATAATTTTAGTTTCCTTTCTGAGCTCTGACATCACACTGTTGCAGCGACGATCAACCCAAGTTTGGGGAAAAACTCACCTTCTAACTGTTCATGGTGCCAGCAACTGGTCTGTCCATCGAATTCCCCGACAGTCTTCCTGTCTGTGTGAGAATGGGACATTCAATCTGTGACTTGGCCCAGTCTGATTCCTTCCATTAGTATTATTCTCTGTCCCATATTATTCTCAGCTGTGCAGTAACTGAAATGCTCCCACACAGAGAGCCTTTGTTGCTGCACAGCTGGTATTTTGTTGATGCCGTGCTGTTTTCAGGCTGTTTAAACATTTAACTTTCAGACAAATCGTCGGTCCATATGTTGTGAGAAAAATAAATTAGGGAAAACATTGGTATTATTTCAAGTTCTGGTCATGTATGACAGCACTACAAAGAGCATGTGATGTTACACGGCAAACCCTGGAGAGTTTCAAATTACTCTGCCCCTCCGCACAGGTGATTGACGGTGGAGAGCCCATCAGAGGCAATGCCAATGAACATGATGGGGAGGGCAGTCCCGGTTCTCATTGGAGTGTGGCATATTTGTGAAGTGAAAGCTACAGGTCACTTGGTACCCAGGCCAAAGGTAATTGGTATCATTATGTACTCAAAGCGAATGGTTCTAAACATGTTCTCACAGGCAGAAAGGTCCAGATTTAGATGGAACAAAGGTGATTTCCACAAGGACTAAAACTGATGCAAGGATTTTGTTTCCTTCTTTTCATACAGTAAAAATTGACATTTTCATTGACTGGAAGGTCAGTTCCTCAGTGTTCAGTGGTGCCCGAGTGATCCATCTACTCCCCTTCCCTTCCCTTGCGATTCCAAATACGGCCTACGGACTAACTCTCACATGGCGGATTGGATAGTGGACTACTTGACAGATAGACCTCAGTATGTGCGGTTGGGAGACTGTAGGTCTGACACGGTGGTCAGCAGCACAGGAGCGCCGCAGGGGACCGTGCTCTCTCCGGTCCTGTTCACCCTGTACACATCAGACTTCCAATATAACTCGGAGTCCTGCTGTGTGGAGCAGGTTAAGACCTACAAGTATCTGGGAGTACAGTTAGACGAGAAGCTAGACTGGACTGCCAACACAGATGCCTTGTGCAAGAAGGCACAGAGTCAACTGTACTTCCTTAGAAGGTAGGCGTCATTCAATGTTTGTAGTGAGATGCTGAAGATGTTCTATAGGTCAGTTGTGGAGATGCCGGGGTTAGGACTCAATGTATTTAAGTAAACTACTTAAGAACTTTTTAAAAGCTATTATTAATACTTTTTGAGAGGGTGATTTTAGATGCATATCATATTTTTACAGAGTTAAGTATTGTATGTAATTAGTTTTGCTACAATAAGTGTATGGGACATTGGAAAAAATGTTGAATTTCCCCATGGGGATGAATAAAGTATCTATCTATCTCTCTAACGGGGAAAACGCAGGCCCTGTCATCTATGGCTGCCTCTTTACCCAGAAACCCCCACGACGAAGAGACCCATCTATCCGCCACGGCTCCAGCACCTTCGCTGGTCAGCAGAAAGTTCCCCGGAGCCCTCGTAGAGAGAGAGGGAAAGGACTTGGACTGTCCCGGGGTGCGGAGGAAAGGTGTGTCCGGAGTTCACAGTAATTGGACTTCAGTCGCGGTTCGGACGCCGGTACCGATAATAATCCGCCCAGATCCCCGCTCCTACCCGCCGCCGAGTCTCCGAGCCTTTTGTCCACCGTGCGCACGCGCGAAACTCCCCGCAACCCTTACGCATGCGCATGTGATCGCCTGGTCACGGACGGCGATTTCTGGAACTGACAGGAGAAAGTCTGCAAATGCTGGAAATCCAAAGCGACTCACACAAAACGCTGTAGGAACTCCGCACCTCAGGCAGCATCCATAGAAAATTATAAACAGTCGGCGTTTTTTGGCCGAGAGCCTTCTGCAAGGCAGAGAAGCACGAGGGAAGATGCCAGAATAAAAATGTGGTGGGGGAGGGGAGGAGGCGAGCTGGAAGCTGATGCCGGGTGGGTGGGGAAGGTCAAGAAAGGGTGGGCTGGAGAATAAAGAATCTGATAGGAGAGGAGAGTGGACCAGAGAGAGGGCAGGAGGTGGGTCCCGGGAGGAGTGTAGGCAGGTGAGAAGAAGTACAAGGTCAGAGTGGGGCATAGAGGAGGGTGACGGTAATTTGTTCTCCTGAGTGGAAATCGATGTTCATGCCATCAGATTGGAGGGTATATAATGTGACGGAATATAATGTGTAGCTCCTCCACCCTGGGGTGGGGGGGGGGGGGGGGGGACTGGGAGCTCATCTTGGCACAAGAGGAGTCCATGGATCGACACGGCCGAACAGGACTGGGAATGAAGAATTAAAATGCTTGCTGACTGGTATGTCACACTTGTGGAGGATGGTGCGAAGTTGCTCCTAATTGATGACTGCACCCTCAGGGTGGCGGAGCAACAACTTATATTCTGCCGCGGTACCTTCAAACGAGATCAACGAGTGCACCAGTCTTGTCTGTTTGAATCCAGAGCCCAAGAAAAGCTCTCTTTCGTGTCTCAGTCGTCTTTGACCCCCTGAAGAACTGTTTCTGAGTGACAGCTAAGATCCACCTGCAATTCCTCGGCCCACTTTCCCAACTGGTCTCGATCCCACTGTAACCTGAGACAACCCTCACTTTCTCCACACACCGGTTTTGGTGACATTCACAACCTCACTGTTTGATCTGCATTCTCCAAATAATTAACACACATCATTGTCCAGTTGTAAGCGGGTGAATTTACTTTCTCTTTCATCTCCCGGGGGACAAGACTGCCTGGACCCGGGGGGGGGGGGGCGGGGCAGGGAAACACGGGCTTTCAGTGTCTGAGCCGGTGAGGAAGCCGTGAGTGGCCAGTCCACAAGACAAGACAGCAGATCCCCTCGGCAATCAAACCGACCCTCATCAGGCCTGTCCCTCCGTGTCCAATTCCCCTCTCAGTGCGAACTCAATCGCCACTGCCACTCCTTCAATGGGGCGACTGAGTCATGCAGACGGTGTGAAACCACCTCCTTTACCTCAGGACCATTTCCATTCCACCCATCCTCGGGCAAAGGAGCTGGTTTTAAATTTGCTTTTACATTGGTTTATTTCTGATTTTAAAAGTTGTCATTTCTGTGTACCGATGTCTGTTTGTCATCCTGACCAGTTCTGCCTGAAGTTTGTTTGGCCTGATTGTTTCTTGGTGAAATTTGACAATGGCTTCTCCCCGGGTTTGGACCTTCATGTCCGTATCTCAACAGGAACCGTCCCTGCTCCCACTCCAGGCTCAGCCGAGAGTGACTGTACTGGCACTGGAGACGGCCCAGTCCCTGTCCTCCCAGACTGCACCATCGGGTAAACCCCGTTACAACTGGTACCAGGACCTCCCAGAATAAAGGACGAGCCCTTGTCTGGCATCTACTGGCTCTGAGATATCTCTACCCACCCGTACAAGTACAACACTGCCCTCCCCCCAAGCGCCGACACCTACCGTCAGTGTGTCCATCACCAGGGGCACACATCATGTTCTCTGGTGGCAACAAACCAGCCCGAAGACCCCGGTCTCCGGTTGGCAGCAGCTCATTTGAGGGACCCGCCATTTGGGCTCCACCTCATTTGGGGGCAGACGTTTTGTGGGTGGGTGAAGCTCATTTCACACTCCTGTGACCCTCTGAGTAAAGAGGTATCCCCTCATGTGCCCCATAAACTCCCCACCTTTCACCCTTAACCCCCTGTCAAGTATCTCTCTGCTGAGACTCACAGAACACAATCCCAACACTGAGTGTTTCTTCATCAAACAGCTTTATTCTTTATTACCTGCAGGGGGTAAGTTCACCTCCATTCTCACCAGGGATGGGAGGGGACTTCAAACACAGCGTTTACAAAATATTCCTTCTGTACATAAGAACAAGACGAGGTTACTGTTTTCAGCGAGCTCCGTGTTCCCGATACATTTGTTGTTGCTGCCATCTCCGGTTGAGTCGTCTCTGCTACTTCCTCATTTCTGCACAGCGTTCAGTGTTTGCAGTCACGAGTTCCTTTAGTGAGCACATTTCTTGTCGTTTCCTCCGGCTACTTTAGTCAGCTACATATATTGCATTTACTAGCTCAGCACTCCGGGGTTTGTACAGCTCCATTTTGTCTCATCAGATACTCACAATAAAATGCAAAGTTCAATACATATTTCCCCATTCCCTCCTCTTTGTTGTCCCATGACAACAGACATCCAATATCATCAGGACTTACGAAGTGAATGATGTCTTTATGGCGATAATGCTTCAGATCTCAGGGCTTTCTTTCCCCTTTTACCCCGACCATTCCCCATGAGGACCCGGAACCCTGATGTCGCCTCCTTTTCTGGCTCCCGACTGAGCACGAGAATCGTAATCAGATTGTTGGTTTTATTATTGCTCCAATGGTTATTCCATCATGTAAACCAATATCCCACCACCCTCCCAGAGTATCAAATGGCCACCGGCTTCCTGAGGGGTTATCATTGTGGAACTGTACGATGTAAACCAGTATCCCACCATCCACAAAGAGTCTCAAATGGCCACCGGCTTCCTGAGGGGTTATCATTGTGGAACTGTACAATGTAAAACAGTGTCCCACCATCCTCCCAGAGTCCCAAATGGCCACCGGCTTCCTGAGGGGTTATCATTGTGGAACTATACGATGTAAACCAGTATCCCACCATCCTCCCAGAGTCCCAAATGGCCACGGGATTCCTCAGGGGTTATCATTGTGGAACTGTACAATGTACACCAGTATCCCACCATCCACCCAGAGTCTCAAATGGCCACCGGCTTCCTGAGGGGTTATCATTGTGGAACTGTACAATGTAAAACAGTGTCCCACCATCCTCCCAGAGTCCCAAATGGCCACCGGCTTCCTGAGGGGTTATCATTGTGGAACTATACGATGTAAACCAGTATCCCACCATCCTCCCAGAGTCCCCAAATGGCCACGGGATTCCTCAGGGGTTATCATTGTGGAACTGTACAATGCAAACAAGTATCCGACCATCCTTCCAGAGTCTCAAATGGCTACCAGCTTCCTGAGGGGTTATCATTGTGGAACTGTACAATGTAAAACAGTATCCCACCTGCCTCCCAGAGTCCCAAATGGCCACCGGCTTCCTGAGGGGTTATCATTGTGGAACTGTACAATGTAAACCAGTATCCCACCATCCTCCCAGAGTCCCAAATGGCCACGGATTCCTGAGGGGTTATCATTGTGGAACTGTACGATGTAAACCAGTATCCCACCATCCTCCCAGAGTCCCAAATGGCCACCGGCTTCCTGACGGGTTATCATTGTGGAACTGTACAATGTAAACCAGTATCCCACCATCCTCCCAGAGTCCCAAATGGCCACCAGCTTCCTGGGGGGGTTATCATTGTGGAACTGTACAGTGTAAACCAGTATCCCACCATCCTCCCAGAGTCCCAAATGGCCACCGGCTTCCTGACGGGTTATCATTGTGGAACTGTACAATGTAAAACAGTATCCCACCATCCTCCCAGAGTCCCAAATGGCCATCGGCTTCCTGAGGGGTTATCATTGTGGAACTGTACAATGTAAACCAGTATCCCACCATCCTCCCAGAGTCTCAAATGGCTACCAGCTTCCTGAGGGGTTATCATTGTGGAACTGTACAATGTAAAACAGTATCCCACCAGCCTCCCAGAGTCCCAAATGGTCACTGGCTTCCTGAGGGGTTATCATTGTGGAACTGTACGATGTAAACCAGTATCCCACCATCCTCCCAGAGTCCCAAATGGCCACGGGATTCCTGAGGGGTTATCATTGTGGAACTGTACGATGTCAACCAGTATCCCACCATCCTCCCAGAGTCCCAAATGGCCACCGGCTTCCTGACGGGTTATCATTGTGGAACTGTACAATGTAAACCAGTATCCCACCATCCTCCCAGAGTCCCAAATGGCCACCAGCTTCCTGGGGGGGTTATCATTGTGGAACTGTACAATGTAAACCTGTATCCCACCATTCTCCCAGAGACCCAAATGGCCACCAGCTTCCTGAGGAGTTATCATTGTGGAACTGTACAATGTAAACCAGTATCCCACCATCCTCCCAGAGTCCCAAATGGCCACCGGCTTCCTGAGGGGTTATCATTGTGGAAATGTACAATGTAAAACAGTATCCCACCATCCTCCCAGAGTCCCAAATGGCCACCGGCTTCCTGAGGAGTTATCATTGTGGAACTGTACAATGTAAACCAGTATCCCACCATTCTCCCAGAGTCCCAAATGGCCACCGGCTTCCTGAGGAGTTATCATTGTGGAACTGTACAATGTAAACCAGTATCCCACCATTCTCCCAGAGTCTCAAATGGCCACCGGCTTCCTGAGGGGTTATCATTGTGGAACTGTACAATGTAAAACAGTGTCCCACCATCCTCCCAGAGTCCCAAATGGCCACCGGCTTCCTGAGGGGTTATCATTGTGGAACTATACGATGTAAACCAGTATCCCACCATCCTCCCAGAGTCCCAAATGGCCACGGGATTCCTCAGGGGTTATCATTGTGGAACTGTACAATGTACACCAGTATCCCACCATCCTCCCAGAGTACCAAATGGTCACCGGCTTCCTGAGGGGTTATCATTGGGGAACTGTACAATGCAAACAAGTATCCGACCATCCTCCCAGAGTCCCAAATGGCCACGGGATTCCTCAGGGGTTATTATTGTGGAACTGTACAATGTAAACCAGTATCCCACCATCCTCCCAGAGTCCCAAATGGCCACCGGCTTCCTGACGGGTGATCATTGTGGAACTGTACAATGTAAAACAGTATCCCACCAGCCTCCCAGAGTCCCAAATGGCCACCGGCTTCCTGAGGGGTTATCATTGTGGAACTGTACAATGTAAACCAGTATCCCACCATCCTCCCAGAGTCCCAAATGGCCACGGATTCCTGAGGGGTTATCATTGTGGAACTGTACGATGTAAACCAGTATCCGACCATCCTCCCAGAGTCCCAAATGGCCACCGGCTTCCTGACGGGTTATCATTGTGGAACTGTACAATGTAAACCAGTATCCCACCATCCTCCCAGAGTCCCAAATGGCCACCAGCTTCCTGGGGGGGTTATCATTGTGGAACTGTACAATGTAAACCAGTATCCCACCATCCTCCCAGAGTCCCAAATGGCCACCGGCTTCCTGACGGGTTATCATTGTGGAACTGTACAATGTAAAACAGTATCCCACCATCCTCCCAGAGTCCCAAATGGCCATCGGCTTCCTGAGGGGTTATCATTGTGGAACTGTACAATGTAAACCAGTATCCCACCATCCTCCCAGAGTCTCAAATGGCTACCAGCTTCCTGAGGGGTTATCATTGTGGAACTGTACAATGTAAAACAGTATCCCACCAGCCTCCCAGAGTCCCAAATGGTCACCGGCTTCCTGAGGGGTTATCATTGTGGAACTGTACGATGTAAACCAGTATCCCACCATCCTCCCAGAGTCCCAAATGGCCACGGGATTCCTGAGGGGTTATCATTGTGGAACTGTACGATGTAAACCAGTATCCCACCATCCTCCCAGAGTCCCAAATGGCCACCGGCTTCCTGACGGGTTATCATTGTGGAACTGTACAATGTAAACCAGTATCCCACCATCCTCCCAGAGTCCCAAATGGCCACCAGCTTCCTGGGGGGGTTATCATTGTGGAACTGTACAATGTAAACCTGTATCCCACCATTCTCCCAGAGTCCCAAATGGCCACCAGCTTCCTGAGGAGTTATCATTGTGGAACTGTACAATGTAAACCAGTATCCCACCATCCTCCCAGAGTCCCAAATGGCCACCGGCTTCCTGAGGGGTTATCATTGTGGAAATGTACAATGTAAAACAGTATCCCACCATCCTCCCAGAGTCCCAAATGGCCACCGGCTTCCTGAGGAGTTATCATTGTGGAACTGTACAATGTAAACCAGTATCCCACCATTCTCCCAGAGTCCCAAATGGCCACCGGCTTCCTGAGGAGTTATCATTGTGGAACTGTACAATGTAAACCAGTATCCCACCATTCTCCCAGAGTCCCAAATGGCCACCGGCTTCCTGAGGGGTTATCATTGTGGAACTGTACTATGTAAACCAGTATCCCACCATCCTCCCAGAGTCCCAAATGGCCACCAGCTTCCTGAGGGATTATCATTGTGGAACTGCTCTCCCACTTCTCTCATTCTATCTGCTGCATCTCAAATATAATCCATCAGGTGAGTTATATTTTCAGATTTGTCTGGTGTGTTGGTGCAACATTCTTGCCCAATTAAAGCACACTCACCCCACGTTTTATCTAATATCAAGTCTAGGGTGGCTGGAAAACGATGCTGGAGAGGCAGTGACAGGAGACAAGGAAATGGCAAACAAACTGAATAAATATGTTGTGTCTGTCTTCACTGAGGAAGACACCAGCATAATGGTGGAACTTCCAGGTGTCAGGAGTCAGAAGTTTGCAAAGTTACCAGAACCAGAGTGAAGGTTCTTGGGAAACTGAAAGGCTAAGTTAGAGAAGTCACGTGACCCAGATGATGTACACCCCAGCGTTCTGAAAGAGGTGGCTAAAAAGATTGTGGACCCATTAGTAATGAACATTCAAGAATCACAAGGTTCCGGAATGGTTCAGCAAGAATGGAAAATTGCCAATGTCACTCCACTCTTCAAGAAGGGAGAGAGGCAGAAGAAAGGAAACTATAGGCCAGTTAGTCTGTCCTCAGTGATTGGGAAGATGCTGGAGTCCATTATTAATGATGAGGTCTGAGAGTACCGTGTCACAAGATAAAATAGGCCACAGTCAGCATAGTTTCCTGAAGGGAAAGTCTTGCCTGACAAACCTGTTGAAATTATTTTAAGAAATAACAAGCAGGACAGACAAAGTAGAATCGATTGATGTTGTTTACCTGGATTTTCAGATGGCTTTTGACATGATGCCACACATGAAGCTGCTTTAACAACCCATGAGCCCATGGTATTACCAGAAAGTTTCTAGCATGGACAAAGCCGTGGCTGATTGAGAGGAAGCAAAGAGTGGGTGAAAAGGGAGCCTCTTGATGAGTGGGTTCCACCGTACTCTGTGTTGGGACTGATACTCTTTGTTAAATGTCAGTGATGTGCATGATGAAACTGATGACCTTGCTGCACAGATGATATGAAGATGGTTGAGGGCCAGGTCGTTTGAGGAAATAGAGAGGCAATTGAAGGTCTTCAACATGATGAGGAAAATGGGCAAAGAAGTGGGAGATGGAATACAGTGTCAGCAAAGGGTATCAGCATGCACTTTGGCAGAAGAAATGAAAGGGCTGACTATTTTCCAAATAGTTCCTAAAGGTCAATTTTCAGATTGAGTCTGTGGTGAAGAAGGAAAATGTAATGTCAGCATTCATTTCAAGAGGAATAGAATATAAACGCAGGGATGTAATGTTGAAAATTTTGAAAGCACTGGTGAGGCCTCACTGGGAGTACTGTGAGCAGTTTTGGACTCCTTATCTTAGAAAAGATGTGTTGAAACTGGAGAGTGTCCAAATGAATTTGGACATTCACATCAATGATTCCCAAAATGAATGTGTTGTCATATGAAGAGTATTTGATGGCTCTGGGCCTGTATTGAGTGGGATTCAAAAGAATGAGAGGGGGACATAATTGAAATATATCAAATGGTGAAAGGATTTATACAGTGGATATGGAGAGGATGTTTCCTATTTTGGGAGAGTCTAAGACCAAAGGACACAGCCTCAGAATAGAGAGGTGTCTTTAGAATGGAGATGAGGAGGAATTTCTTTAGCCAGAGAGTAATGAATCTATGGACTCTATGGACAGTGAATCATTGGCAGCTGTGGAGGCCAAATCTTCATGTACATTTAAGGAAGAGGTTGATAGTTTCTTGATTGGTCAGGGCATGATGGGCTACCAGGAGAAGGCAGGAGATTGGGGCCAAGAGGGAAATTGTGTCAGCTAAAATGAAATGGCGGAGCAGACTCGATGGGCCAAATGGCCTAATTCTGCTCCTATATCTTATGGTCTTATGGCAACCTCTCATTTAACGTCAGCAAGAGCCAGGAGCTGATTATTGACTTCAGGAGGCGGAAACAGGAGATCCGTGAGCCAGTGCTCCTCAGAGATCAAAGGCGGAGAGGATCAGCAACCTTAAATTCCTCAATGTCATCACTTTCCAGGATCTGTCTTGAGCCCAGCATGGAAGTGCAATTACGAAGAAAGCACAGCAACATCTCCATTTCCTTAGAAGCCTGCAAAGATTCAGCATGACATCTAAAACCTCGACAAACTTCTACAGATGTGTGTGGAGAATATGTTCAGTGGTTACATCATGGTCTGGTATGGAAACGCCAAAGCCCTTGAAAGGAAAATCCTACAGAAAGTAGTGGATACGGCCCAGTACATCACGGGTAAAACCCTCCCCACCACTGCGCACATTTCTCTGGTGCGCTGTCATAGGAAAGCTACATCTATCATCAAGGAACCCACCAAGTGGCACATGATCTCTTCTCACTGATGCCATCAGGAAGAAAGTGCAGGAGGCTCAGGGCCCACACCACCAGGTTCAGCAACTGTTATCACCCTTCAAACATCAAATTCTTCAAACAGAGGGGATAATCTTACTCAAATTCAATTGCTCCATCACTGAGCTGTTCCTATAACCAATGGACACATTCACAGATTCTTCATCTCCTGTTCATGATAATTATTTTTTACTTTTTTTTCCTATTTAATATTTGCACAGTCTGTTGTCTTTTGCACATTGTGTTTTATCTACAATGTTGGGTTCGGGCTTTCATTGATTCAATCATGATTCTTGGATTTGTCCGAAAAAAACAATCTCAGGATTGAACATGGTGACAAGCGTGTACTTCGAGAATAAATTTACTTGGTAAATTTTGAAATCTACAATTAAATCTGTAAATACTCTCTCAAACACACGTGTGATTTGTAATTTCTAAAGGTTCAGCATTTACTGGCTAAGTAATTTGGCTCTGATCAGAATGATCGTCCCATCACTATGACCCCTCTTCTGAGGTACCCCAGCTACAGGAAAGATTCCTGAATCAAACTGGGATCACTGTTTCAAGCGTGCACGCACACACACAGACACACAGCATTGATGAAGTGCTTTGAGGGTTTAGTCATGTATAGAATAAACTGCCTGTGCATGGACTTGGACCCACTGCAATTAGCCAATTGCCACAATATGTCTACAGCAGATGCAATCTCACTGGGTCTCCACTCGGCCTTAGATCAGCTGGACAATAGCAATACACAAGTCAGGCTGCTGATTACAGCTCAGCGTTCAACACAATCAGACCCTCAATTGTAACCAACAAGCTCCAAAACCTGGGCCTCTGTACCTCCTTCTGCACCTGGATCCTCACCAGGAGACCCCAGTCTGTGTGGATCAGAAATAACATCTCCTCCTTGCTGACAATCAACACGGGCACACCTCAACGATGCGTGCTCAGCCCACTACTCTACTCTCTCTACACCCACGTCTGTGTGTCTAGGCTCATCTATAAACTTGCCGATGACACAACTATTGTTGCTGGAATTTCAGACGGTGACGAGGAGGAGTACAGGAGTGAGATAGATCAGTAAGTTGAGTGGTGTCGCAGCAACAACCTTGCACTCAGCATCATGAAGACAAAGGAATTGATTGTGGATTCAGGAAGGGGAAGTCGAGGGAACACACACCAGTCCTCATCGTGGGATCAGAAGTGAAAAGGGTGAGCAGTTTCCATTTCCTGCCTGTCAACATCTCTGAGGAACTATCCTGGGCCCAACATATTGATGCAGTTACAATGAAGGCACAACATCGGCTATATTTCATTCGGAGATTGAGGGGAATCGGTCTGTCACTAAAGACACTTGCAAATTTCTACAGATGTACTGTGGAGAGCATTCTAACTGGTTGCATCACTGCCTGGTGTGGAGAGGCCACGGAACAGGATTGGAAAATGCTGCAGAAAGTTGTAAACTCAGCCAGCTCCTTCATGGGCACTGGACTCCACAGCATCCAGGACACATTCAAAAGATGATGCCACAAAAAGGTGGCATCCATCATTAAGGACCCCCATCACCCAGGATATGCCTTCGTCTCATTGCTACCATCAAGGAGGATGTACAGGACCCTGGAGACACACTCACTGGTTCAGGAACAGCTTCATCCCCACTGTCAGATTTCTGAATGGACAAAGAGCCGATAAACACTTACTCAGGATTTTCCTTCTCTTTTTGCACTACATTTTAAGTATAATTTTATAAATACTTACTGTAATTTGTGTTAGTTATTTTTTAGATATTGCAATGTACTGCTGACAAATTTCACCACATGTGCCGGTGATATTAAACCTGATTCTGATACACAAACACACACAGCTGGGCTCAGACATACAACACTCCCACATTCCTCCCTTTGTGACACCCTGCTTGCTCCGTGGCCCCCGGTATGAAGCTCAAACTGTTGCAACACCTGCCCTTTAAATTCATGGCTGAGGCTGTGTTGTGTCTGTTCACTGTTTGAGTCTGATATTAAATGAAGAGCATTGAATGGGAAGGAAAGTTTGAATAGAAGAATAAAGATCTCCTCTGAAGGTAAATGGGGTTCTGGTGAGAGTGTACATGGAACACTGTGCACAGGTCTGGTCTCCCTCCCGGAGTCAGCCTGTGGGATGAAGGGAATGAAGAGATTTCCCAGATTGATTTCGGAGGTGAGGTAGTGTCCTCGGTGAGATTATATTGACCGGGCCTGTCTCAAAATTAGAGAAATAAAAGGTAGTCTGACTGAGACAGAGACTGTCTCACAGGGTATTGACAGGGTAGAGGCAGGAATGTTTCCTTTGGCTGTGGTGAGGAATGGGGGGTCACAGAATCTGAGTTCACCAGAGCAGAACTGAGATGAGGAGAAATTTCCTCACCCAGAGGGCAGTGAATCTTTTGAATTTTCTCCACATGGTTTCTAAA
Source organism: Hemitrygon akajei (assembly GCF_048418815.1). Lineage (NCBI taxonomy): Eukaryota > Metazoa > Chordata > Chondrichthyes > Myliobatiformes > Dasyatidae > Hemitrygon > Hemitrygon akajei. The sequence goes on along the minus strand of NW_027331996.1, from coordinate 2,158,935 downwards.
TTTGAAGGACAAGTTTTGGGGTCTGCGATACGCGAAAGTGGCGATGAGGTCAAAGATCAGACCTGTTCTGAGTGAAAGGCAGAACAGAAACAAAGGGCCGAATGGCCTGCTCCTGTTACTTATTTTCTAAAGTCCGAGTTTACCTTTGCGCCTGGTTCTCCCTTTTGACCTTCAGCCTGTCCTTTTGCACAGGGGAGCGCTCACAGCACCGGTGTCCCATCGGCAGCCGCTGCGGGCCAGCTCCCGTATCCCAGCAGCAGGAGACAGGACTGGGAGGAAACTCCGGACAATAGGCCCCGATCCACGGCGGGGAAAGACTGGGCACCCTCTGTGTGGCTGAAACATCTCACGGAATCTCCTCCCGAATCTTCACCTCCACCATCGGAAGGGTTCAAAACTCCGGCCGCTGTTGCAGCCTTTACCCGGGGAGCTGCTCCCAATCTCGGGTCTCTCACCGGGTCCACTCGTTCCCGATTCCAAACTTCGGTCCGCTCAGCGTCCCGCCCACTGACACTCCTCAGCCAATGGAGGCAAGATTCTCACTGTAGTGGTCGCTGATTGGCTATCACTGTGTCCGAGGGCGGGCTGCAGCCGGTAGCAGGACATGTCAGTCACAGTTTGATCTCAGAATCAAAGCAAGTTCCCCGAGGCTCAAAGTTCAAAGTCACAAAACAGGAACATTTACAGAGATAACCCAAAACGTTGACAGATTTGTACAGTCTTTACAGCTTTCTGGTTATGAGAAGTTTTCAGAGTATAAACATATAGCTTGAAGTCTGACGTAAAAATATAAATGAAGGTTTCTTATTGCTGTGATTGCAATTATGGATATAAAATTTGCTGTAAATTAACAAAAGATTTATGATAAAGAAATGATCCCTGTGAGATTTGGTATTATTAGTAAACCCAAATAAGACATTTTCAAAACAAAAAGTAAAATCCACATTAATATATTGATCTATAAATTGACAAACATCAACCCAAAATGTTTTAACATATTCACAATCCCAAAACAGATTAAATAAATCCTCTGGATATAAACCACAAAAAGAACAGTTAGTTTCAATATCAGAATTAACCCTTGTCAAATAAACATTGGTTGGATAATATCTAAGTATAATTTTAAATAAGCCTCCACCTCAGATTCCCCAAGTGACTATTCCAAAAACTAACAGAGTACATATAAGTCACCACATACAACTCCTACAAACATACAGAGCAAAGCTACAGAATGGTAACTATATCTGGATCACTGAAAGATCAACCAGAGTGCAGAAGACAACAAACTTCGCCAATGCAAATAAACAACGAGAACATGAAATAACCGCAGCGGCTGCCGATAGATGTCCGGTGCTCTCAGCGCTCCCCTGTTCAATCTGAGAAACAGTGAGGCGCAAAGGTAAACTCGTGTTTCAGAAAATCTGAAATAGAGAACGAGCGGCCGTTCAGCCCCTTGCACCTGTTCTGCCCTTCACTCAGAACATGCTTGACTTTTGACCTCAGCACCACTTTCCTGCAACTTCCCATCACCGCTGAGCCCCAGGATATGTCTATTCAATTTAGAAACATTGTGGAGATAATTGCAATGATTCACTGCACTCTGGGTGAGGAAATTTCTCCTCATCTCAGTCCTGCTGAGTTGTCCTCGGATTTTGAGTCTGTGAGTGCTGGTTCCACACCTTATGGGAAACATCATTCCAGCCCTTCCGCTGTAAATATCCTGTGAGATTGTATTTCTCTAATTCTGAGACAGGAATGTGATCTGTCTCAGTCAATCCACTTCTTATTTCACTCATTTTGAGACAGTCCCAGTACGATAATTTGATGTGGGAGCATCTTTATGGACAGCAAGTGAGTGCAGTTATCCTGTGTTGTTCCACACCCTGATGGTTGAGGTGTAGTAACTGTTCCTGACCCTGGTGGGGCGAGTCCTGAGGCTCTTGTACCTTCTACCTGATTACAGCAGTGAGAAAAGAGCCTGCCTGTGTGGTGAGCCTGATCACAGCCGCCTGTATCAGCGTCCCCTCTGGCCTGCCCTATCCGGGACCAAAGGGATTGTTGAGAGTAAATGTGGTACTCTGTCGAGTATCGCTGTAATCCGTCCCCTCTGGCCTGCCCTATCCGGAACCAAAGGGATTCTGGAGAGTAAATGTGGTACGCTGTCGAGTATCACTGTGATCCAGGCTCTCTTCCTGCAGCTTATTATTCTAGTCTGTGAATGCAGTGCGACAATCTCTGGCCCAATGTCCCCTCTTTCTACAAACACCGTCTCTGTCCTTAGCCAAGTGTCCTCTTCATCTGCACCGTCCGCACGATCCTGCCACCCGTTCTGGGTTCTTCGTCGGGACCCGAACTCCATTTCCACACTACCGGTTCTCTGTGCACACTCTCGCTTTCCCCCAGCCCCTTTAAAGAGTCAATTGCGCTCCCTATTCATCAGAATTGATGTCACCCTGGGGCCAGGTCTGACACAGCGAATTAAGATTAGTTAACTTAAAGGAGTGGGCAGGGTTGGGTATGAGACAGTTTAGAAAAGTCTGTACTGCCAGCTGGACACACTGATCTGTCCAGGGGTTTGCCGGCATTGGACTCTCACGTATCCTTAAAACGAGCTATAAAGTACGCAAGGGATTCTCCTTTTTTCTGTAGTTATCGGGTAAATACACCAAAATCCGCATGTAGTCGGGCTGTCATTCAAACGGGTTCCCTTACCTCAGTGACCCACCGTGCCATGGTTTGTATTGCATCAGCCCCTCTGGTGGCTCCCGGTCACCTTCGGGCGTCTGCCTGGGAAAGGGGATCCCACTCCCTGTCCCTGTCTGAGAGGTTCCATATATAACCCTAAGGAGTGGCACAAGTCCCCGGGCAGGGTCTGGAAAGGGGAACCCACTCCCTGTCCCTGTCCGAGAGGTTCCATATATAACCCTGAGGAGTGGCACAAGTCACCGGTCAGGGTCTGGAATGGGGAACCCACACCCTGTCCCTGTCCGAGAGGTTCCATATATAACCCTGAGGAGTGGCACAAGTCCCCGGGCAGTGTCTGGAAAGGGGAACCCACTCCCTGTCCCTGCCCGAGAGGTTCCATATATAACCCTGAGGAGTGGCACAAGTCCCCGGTCAGGGTCTGGAAAGGGGAACCCACGCCCTGTCCCTGGCCGAGAGGTTCCATATATAACACTGAGGAGTGGCACAAGTCCCCGGGCAGGATCTGGAAAGGGGAACCCACTCCCTGTCCCTGTCCGAGAGGTTCCATATATAACCCTGAGGAGTGGCACAAGTCCCCGGGCAGGGTCTGGAAAGGGGAACCCACTCCCTCTCCCTGTCCGAGCCGCTCCATATATAACCCTGAGGAGTGGAACAACTCCCCGGGCAGGGTCTGGAAAGGGGAACCCATCCCTGTCCCTGTCCGAGAGATTCCATATATAACCCTGAGGAGTGGCACAAGTCCCCGGGTAGGGTCTGGAAAGGGGAACCCACTCCCTGTCCCTGTCCGAGAGGTTCCATATATAACCCTGAGGAGTGGCACAAGTCCCCGGGCAGGGTCTGGAAAGGGGAACCCACTCCCTGTCCCTGTCCGAGAGTTTCCATATATAACCCTGAGGAGTGGCACAAGTCCCCGGGCAGGGTCTGGAAAGGGGAACCCACTCCCTGTCTCTGCCCGAGAGGTTCCATATATAACCCTGAGGAGTGGCACAAGTCCCCGGGCAGGGTCTGGAAAGGGGAACCCACTCCCTGTCTCTGCCCGAGAGGTTCCATATATAACCCTGAGGAGTGGCACAAGTCCCCGGGCAGGGTCTGGAAACGGGAACCCACTCCCTGTCCCTGCCCGAGAGGTTCCATATATAACCCTGAGGAGTGGCACAAGTCCCCGAGCAGGGTCCAGAAAGGGGAACCCACTCCCTGTCCCTGTCCGAGAGGTTACATATATAACCCTGAGGAGTGCAGGCAAGTCCCCGGTTAGGGTCTGGAATGGCGAACACACTCCCTGTCCCTGTCCGAGAGCTTCCATACATAACCCTGAGGAGTGGCACAAGTCCCTGGGCAGGGTCTGGAAAGGGGAACCCACTCCCTGTCCCTGTCCGAGAGGTTCCATATATAACCCTGAGGAGTGGCACAAGTCCCTGGGCAGGGTCTGGAAAGGGGAACCCACTCCCTGTCCCTGTCCGAGAGGTTCCATACATAACCCTGAGGAGTGGCACAAGTCCCCGGGCAGGGTCTGGAAAGGGGAACCCACTCCCTGTCCCTGTCCGAGAGGTTCCATATATAACCCTGAGGAGTGGCACAAGTCCCCGGGCAGGGTCTGGAAAGGGGAACCCACTCCCTTTTTCAATGAATTCAGGTAAAGCCCCTGGTCTGGATGGTTATACTGTTGAATTTTTTAAATCCTTTTCTTCTATACTCGCTCCTTGGCTTTGTAAACATTTTAAAGATGTGTTAACTGTAGGTAAATAACCACAATCTTTTTATGATGCCTCCATTTCTCCAATTCTTAAAAAAGATAAAGACCCCACTGAATGTGCATCCTATCGGCCAATATCCTTGCTGAATACAGATTCTAAGATTTTTACCAAAATTCTGGCCACTAGATTAGAAAATGTATTACCTCAAATTATCTCTGAAGATCAGACCGGATTTATTAAAAACTGTTATTCATCTTTTAACATTAGAAAATTAATTAATATAATTTATACTTCTTCATCTAAAATACCAGAATGTAATTTCCTTAGATGCTGAAAAAGCATTCGATAGAGTTGAATGGCCATATTTATTTAATACGTTGCAGAATTTTAATTTTAGCTTGAAATTTATATCATGGATTAAATTAATGTATTATAAACCTTTGGCTTCGGTTCTTACCAATAATCAAAGATCTCCTTTTTTTCAGTTGTCCCGTGGTACAAGGCAAGGCTGCCCTTTAAGTCCTCTATTATTTGACATTGCTTTGGAACCTTTAGCCGTTGCCATTCGTGAATCACCTAATATTTTTGGTATTACCCATGGGTAAGGGACTTATAAGTTATCATTATATGCTGATGATTTGTTACTATACATATCTGACCCTGAGAGATCTATTCCTGCTATTTCATCCTTGCTTGCTCAGTTTAGTAGCTTTTCTGGCTACAAACTGAATTTTAATAAGAGTGAGTTATTTACATCAAATATTGAAGTTCCAATTTATAAACACTTACCATTTAAAGTTGTCACAGATCATTTTACTTATTTGGGTATTAAAATTACCAAGAAACATAAGGGTTTATTTAAAGTTAATTTTTTATCTTTAATTGAACAAGTGAAGCAACTTGTTACCAGGTGGTCCCCATTATCTCTGTCATTGGTTGGTCGAATTAATACTATCAAGATGATAGTATTACCCAAATTTTTATATTTATTCCAAGCATTGCCAATTTTTATTCCTAAATCTATTTTTGATATTATTGACTCCAAAATATCATCGTATGTGTGGCAGAAGAAAAATTCTAGATTAAGTTAAAAATATTTACAGAAGCCTAAGAAGGAAGGTAGTTTTGCTTTGCCAAACCTGAGATTTTACTATTGAGCAGTTAATATTCAATATTTAATATTTTGGACACAAGAATCGGTCATAGTACCTTGCCCACAATGGGTAAATTTGGAGTGTAAACCTGTACGAGACTTCTCATTGTTTTCTATTTTAGGATCTTCGCTTCCTTTTGCTTTATCTAAACCGAATAAACAAATAACTAATCCTATAGTTAAACATACATTAAGAAGATGGTTTAAATTTCGTAAATTCTTTGGCTTGAATAATCAAGCCCTATTATATCTAACTTCTTTTTCCAGCCCTCTTTTATGGACCAAGCCTTTGTGTTATGGAAAACAAAAGGTATTTAAATCTCTGCTAGAGTGGATAAATCTACTGATAAATCCGGGTCCTGACCGGATATTCCCCAGGACCTTGAGGGAAGTTTGTGTAGAGATAGCAGGAGCACTGACGGAGATCTTTCAGATGTCATTAGAAACAGGGATTGTGCCGGAGGATTGGCGTATTGCTCATGTGGTTCCATTGTTTAAAAAGGGTTCTAGAAGTAAGCCTGGCAATTATAGACCTGTCAGTTTGACATCAGTGGTGGGTAAATTAATGGAAAGTATTCTTAGAGATAGTATTTATAATTATCTGGATAGACAGGATCTGATTAGGAGTAGCCAGCATGGATTTGTGCGTGGAAGGTCATGTTTGACAAACCTTATTGAATTTTTTGAAGTAGTTACGAGGAATGTTGACGAGGGTAAGGCAGTGGATGTAGTCTATATGGACTTCAGCAAGGCCTTTGACAAAGTTCCACATGGAAGGTTAGTTAAGAAGGTTCAGTCGTTAGGTATTAATGCTGGAGTAATAAAATGGATTCAACAGTGGCTAGATGGGAGATGCCAGAGAGTAGTGGTGGATAATTGTTTATCGGGATGGAGGCCGGTGACTAGCGGGGTGCCTCAGGGATCTGTTTTGGGCCCAATGTTGTTTGTAATATACATAAATGATCTGGATGATGGGGTGGTAAATTGGATTAGTAAGTATGCTGATGATACTAAGGTAGGAGGTGTTGTGGATAATGAGGTGGGTTTTCAAAGCTTGCAGGGAGATTTATGCCAGTTAGAAGAATGGGCTGAACGTTGGCAGATGGAGTTTAATGCTGAGAAGTGTGAGGTTCTACATTTTGGCAGGAATAATCCAAATAGAACATACAGGGTAAATGGTAGGGCATTGAGGAATGCAGTGGAACAGAGAGATCTAGGAATAACAGTGCATAGTTCCCTGAAGGTGGAGTCTCATGTAGATAGGGTGGTGAAGAAGGCTTTTGGAATGCTGGCCTTTATAAATCAGAGCATTGAGTACAGAAGTTGGGATGTAATGTTAAAATTGTACAAGGCATTGGTAAGGCCAAATTTGGAATATTGTGTACAGTTCTGGTCACCGAATTATAGGAAAGATATCAATAAATTAGAGAGAGTGCAGAGACGATTTACTAGGATGTTACCTGGGTTTCAGCACTTAAGTTACAGAGAAAGGTTGAACAAGTTAGGTCTCTATTCATTGGAGCGTAGAAGGTTGAGGGGGGTTTTGATCGAGGTATTTAAAATGTTGAGAGGGATAGATAGAGTTGACGTGAATAGGCTGTTTCCATTGAGAGTAGGGGAGATTCAAACGAGAGGACATGATTTGAGAGTTAGGGGGCAAAAGTTTAAGGGAAACACGAGGGGGTATTTCTTTACTCAGAGAGTGATAGCTGTGTGGAATGAGCTTCCTGTAGAAGTAGTAGAGGCCAGTTCAGTTGTGTCATTTAAGGTAAAATTGGATAGGTATATGGATAGGAAAGGAGTGGAGGGTTATGGGCTGAGTGCGGGTAGGTGGGACTAGGTGAGATTAAGAGTTCGGCACGGACTAGGAGGGCCGGAATGGCCTGTTTCCGTGCTGTGATTGTTATATGGTTATATGGTTATAACATGTTTTCGTGATCTATTTTTAGATAACAGTTTTATGTCCTTTGAACAGCTATCCAGCCTAAAACTCATTTTTTTTTAGATATTTGCAAGTTAGAAATTTCTTGAATGTTATATTTTCTGAAATTATGTCCAATGGACATTAAAGAAAAAATTCTAGCTCTGAATCCTTGCCAGAAGGGTTAAGTAGCCATCATTTATCATATGATCATGAAAATACAGCCAGGAGTATCAGAAATAATTAAGAAGGAATGGGAAAAAGAACTTCACTGTCTTATACCCACAGAGCAGTGGGAGAAAATTTTACGATTAGTCAATTCTTCTTCTATTTGTGCTAAACATGCCTAATACAATTTAAGGTTGTTCATAGGGTTCACATGTCCAAGGATAAACTACTCGATTTTATTCTTATGTTAATCCAACCAGTGACAGATGTCATTCTGAAGTCGCTTCATTGACCCACATGTTCTGGTCTTGCCCCTGTTTGCAAAATTATTGGAAAGATATTTTTGGTATTGCTTCAACAGTTCTGAATATCAAATTGCAACCGCATCCTATTACTGCAATTTTCGGTTTACCAATGGTGGATAATAGTCGTTTATCCCCCCTCAGCCCGGCGGATGATTGCATTTGTTACATTAATGGCTAGAAGATCTATCCTATTGAATTGGAAAGAAATTAGTCCTCCAACTATATTTCAGTAGTTTTCTCAAACGATTTCTTGTTTGAGTTTAGAAAACATTACAAGTGTTGTCTTTGACCCTTCAGTTAAATTTGAAGAAACATGGAGACCATTTATTCAACATTTTCATATGAGCTAAACTGACTTTTCCTAAACCTTCCTTTTATTGTCCTTAATTATTTGGATGGAGGTGCGGAGTTACCGACGCTACTGTGTATAATTGATATAATGCAATGGCCCATGTCGATTAGGATTTTTTCCATTTTTTTGGGGGGGGAGTGCTTCTTATTTTCTCCATTTTTTGTAACCACTATGAGTTTGGGAGGTTATTATCATCTATTTGTATTTATATCTTAACCTATTAATTATGTACTCTCAAGCTCTTTGTATTCATGTTTCATTTATGTTTGTTTAAAATCAATAAAAATATTTAAAAAGAAAGGACTACTCAGAGGAAAGGGAGGAATAGGCGCAACGGGCCGAGTGGCCGGGCCTGCTCCTGTTACTTATTTTCTAAAGTCCGAGTTTACCTTTGCGCCTGGTTCTCCCTTGACCTTCAGCCTGTCCTTTTGCACAGGGGAGCGCTCACAGCACCGGAGTTCCATCGGCAGCCGCTGCGGGCCAGCTCCCGTCTCCCAGCAGCAGGAGACAGGACTGGGAGGAAACTGCGGACAATAGGCCCCGATCCGCGGCGGGGAAAGACCGGGCACCCTCTGTGTGGCTGAAACATCTGACGGAATCTCCGCCCGAATCTTCACCTCCGCCATCGGAAGGATTCAAAACTCCGGCCGCTGTTGCAGCCTTTACCCGGGGAGCTGCTCCCAATCTCGGGTCTCTCACCGGGTCCACTCGTTCCCGATTCCAAACTTCGGTCCGCTCAGCGTCCCGCCCACTGACACTCCTCGGCCAATGGCGGCAAGAGTCTCCCAGCGGTGTTCTCTGATTGGCTGTGAGTGTGTCCGAGGGAGGGCTGCTACCGGAAGATGGAGATGTCAGTCACTGTTTGTTCCCAGAATCAAAGCAAGTTCCCCAAGGCTCAAAGTTCAAAGTAAATTTTATTATTATTTTTAAATTTTTTAAATTTTTATTAAACACAATCAAAAACAGAAACACTAAACATACGCTAACAAAGCCAGGGAGTCACACGAAAGCAGCAACAAATATATAACTATTAACTTTAAATATACAAATAAACAAGGAAATCCACTCTAAATACTGTTGGACAGAAGGAACTATATCTAAGAGGAGTCACAAAACAGGAACATTTACACAGATAACCCAAAACGTTGACAAATTTGTACAGTCTTTACAGCTTTCTAGCTATGGGAAGTTTTCAGAGTATAAACGTATAGTTTGAAGTCTGACATCAAAATATAAATGAAGGTTTCTTATTGCTGTGATTGCATTTATGGATATAAAATTTGCTGTAAATCAACAAAATATGTATGGTAAGGAAATGATCCCTATGAGATTTGGTATTATTAGTAAAACCAAATAAGACAATTTCAAAACAAAAAGTTAAATCCATGTTAATATATTGATCTATAAATTGACAAACATCAACCCAAAATGTTTTAACATATTAACAATCCCAAAACAGATGAAATAAATACTCTGGATATAAACCACAAAAAGTTCGTTTCAATATCTGAATTAACCCTTGTCAAATAAACATTGTTTGGATAATATCTATGTATAATTTTAAATAAGCCCCAAATACTCCTCCACCTCAGATTCCCCAAGTGACTATTTCAAAAACTAACAGAGTACATATAAGTCGCCACATACAACTCCTACAAACATACAGAGCAAAGCTACAGAACGGTAACTATATCTGGATCACTGAAAGATCAACCAGAGTGCAGAAGACAACAAACTTTGCCAATGCAAATAAACAATGAGAACATGAAATAACCGCAGCGGCTGCCGATAGATGTCCGGTGCACTCAGCGCTCCCTGTTCAATCTGACAGGCCAAGAAACAGTGAGGCGCAAAGGTAAACTCGGGTTTCAGAAAATAAGAAATAGAGAAGGTGTGGCTATTCGGCCCCTTCCGCCTCTTCTGCCCTTCACTCAGAACATGCTTGACTTTTGACCTCAGCACCACTTTCCTGCAACTTTCCATTACCGCTGAGCCCCAGGATATGTCTATTCAATTTAGAAACCTTGTGGAGATAATTGCAATGATTCACTGCACTCTGGGTGAGGAAATTTCTCCTCATCTCAGTCCTGCTGAGTTGTCCTCCGATTTTGAGTCTGTGAGCGCTGGTTCCACACCTTATGGGAAACATCATTCCAGCCCTTCCGCTGTAAATATCCTGTGTGATTGTATTTCTCTAATTCTGAGACAGGAATGTGATCTGTCTCAGTCAAACCACCTCTTATTTCACTCATTTAGAGACAGTCCCAGTACGATGATTTGTTGTGGCAGCATGTCTATGGACAAGTGAGGGCAGTTATCCTGTATTGTTCCACAGCCTGATGGCTGAGGGGTAGTAACTGTTCCTGACCATGTTGGGACGAGTCCTGAGGCTCTTGTACCTTCTACCTGATTACAGCAGTGAGAAAAGAGCCTGCCTGTGTGGTGAGCCTGATCATAGCCGCCTGTATCACCGTCCCCTCTGGCCTGCCCTATCCGGGACCAAAGGGATTGTGGAGAGTAAACGTGGTACTCTGTCGAGTATCACTGTGATCCGTCCCCTCTGGCCTGCCCTGTCCGGGACCAAAGGGATTGTGGAGAGTAAATGTGTTACTCTGTCGAGTATTACTGTGATCCGTCCCCTCCGGCCTGCCCTGTCTGGGACCAAAGGGATTGTGGAGAGTAAATGTGGTACTCTTTCGAGTATCACTCTCATCCGTCCCCTCTGGCCTGCCGTACACGGGACCAAAGGGATTGTGGAGAGTAAATGTGTTACTCTGTCGAGTATCACTGTGATCCGTCCCCTCTGGCCTGCCCTATCCGGGACCAAAGGGATTGTGGAGAGTAAATGTGGTACTCTGTCCACTATCACTGTCATCCGTCCCCTCTGGCCTGCCCTATCCGGGACCAAAGGGATTGTTGAGAGTAAATGTGGTACTCTGTCGACTATCGCTGTGATCCGTCCCCTCTGGCCTGCCCTATCCGGGATCAAAGGGATTGTGGAGAATAAATGTGGTAATCTGTCGAGTATCACTGTGGTCCAGGCTCTCTCCCTGCCCCTTATTATTCTTGTCTGTGATTGCAGTGCGACAATCTCTGGCCCAATGTCCCCTCTTTCTACAAACCCCGTTTCTGTCCTTAGCCAGGTGTCCTCTTCATCTGCACCGTCCGCACGATCCTGCCACCCGTTCTGGGTTCTTCGTCAGGTCCCGAACTCCATCTCCTCACTACCGGTTCTCTGTGCACACTCTCGCTTTTCCCCAGTCCCTTTAAAGAGTCAATTGCGCTCCCTATTCATCAGAATTTATGTCACCTGGGGCCAGGTCTGACACAACGAATTGAGATTAGTTAACTTAAAGGATTGAGCAGGCTTGGGTCTGAGACAGTTTAGAAAAGTCTGCACTGCCAGCTGGACACAGTGATCTGTCCAGGGGTTTGCCGGCATTGGACTCTCACGTATCCTTAAAACGAACTATAAAGAACGCAAGGGATTCTCCCTTTTTCTGTCGTTATCAGGTAAATTCACCAAAATCCGCATGCAGTCGGGCTGTCATTCAAATGGGTTCCCTTATCTCAGCGACCCACCGGGCCATGGCTTGTATTACATCAGCCCCTCTGGTGGCTCCCGGTCACCTTCGGGCATCTACCTGGGAAAGGGGAACCCAATCCTGTCCCTGCCCGAGAGGTTCCATATATAACCCTGAGGAGTGGCACAAGTCCCCGGGCAGGGTCTGGAAAGGGGAACCCACTCCCTGTCCCTGCCCGAGAGGTTCCATATATAACCCTGAGGAGTGGCACAAGTCCCCGGGCAGGGTCTGGAAAGGGGAACCCACTCCCTGTCCCTGTCCAAGATGTTCCATATATAACCCTGAGGAGTGGCACAAGTCCCCGGGCAGGGTCTGGAATGGGGAACCCACTCCCTGTCCCTGTCCGAGAGGTTCCATATATAACCCTGAGGAGTGACACAAGTCCCCGGGCAGGGTCTGGAAAGGGGAACCCACTCTCTGTCCCTGTCCGAGAGGTTCCATATATAACCCTGAGGAGTGCAGGCAAGTCCCCGGGCAGGGTCTGGAAAGGGGAAACCACTCCCTTTTTCAATAAATTCAGGTAAAGCCCCTGGTCCGGACGGTTATACTGCTGAATTTTTAAAATCCTTTTCTTCTATACTAGCTCCTTGGCTTTGTAAAATTTTTAAAGATGCGTTAACCGTAGGTAAATAACCACAATCTTTTTATGATGCCTCCATTTCTCCAATTCGTAAAAAAGATAAAGACCCCACTGAATGTGCATCCTATCGGCCAATATCCTTGCTGAATACAGATTCTAAGGTTTTTACCAAAATTTTGGCCACTAGATTAGAAAATGCATTACCTCAAATTATCTCAGAAGATCAGACCAGATTTATTAAAAACTGTTATTCATCTTTTAACATTAGAAAAGTAATTAATATAATTTATACTTCTTCATCTAAAATACCAGAATGTCATTTCCTTAGATGCTGAAAAAGCGTTCGATAGAGTTGAATGGCTATATTTATTTAATGCGTTGCAGAATTTTAATTTTAGCTTGAAATTTATATCATGTAGTAAATTAATGTATTATGAACCTTTGGCTTCGGTTCTTACCAATAATCAAAGATCTCCTTTTTTTCAGTTGTCCCGTGATACGAGGCAAGGCTGCCCTTTAAGTCCTCTATTATTTGACATTGCTTTGGAACCTTTAGCCGTTGCCATTCGTGAATCACCTAATATTTTTGGTATTACTCGTGGGTAAGGTACTTATAAGTTATCATTATATGCTGATGATTTGTTACTATACATATCTGAACCTGAGAGATCTATTCCTGCTATTTCATCCTTGCTTGCTCAGTTTAGTAGCTTTTCTGGCTACAAACTGAATTTTAATAAGAGTGAATTATTTCCATTAAATATGCAAGTTCCAATTTATAAACACTTAGCATTTAAAGTTGTCACAGATCATTTTACTTATTTGGGTATTAAAATTACCAAGAAACATCAGGGTTTATTTAATGTTAATTTTTTACCTTTAATTGAACAAATCAAGCAACTTGTTACCAGGTGGTCCCCATTATCTCTGTCATTGGTTGGGCGAATTAATACTATCAAGATGATAGTATTACCCAAATTTTTATATTTATTACAAGCATTACCAATATTTATTCCTAAATCATTTTTTGATATTATTGACTCCATAATATCCTCGTATGTGTGGCAGAATAAAAATCCTAGATGAAGTAAAAAATATTTACAGAAGCCTAAGAAGGAAGGTGGTTTTGCTTTGCCAAACCTGAGATTTTACTATTGGGCAGTTAATATTCAATATTTAATATTTTGGACACAAGAATCGGTCACAGTACCGATGGGCCAAGCCTTTGTGTTATGGAAAACAAAAGGTATAACATGTTTTCGTGATCTATTTTTAGATAACAGTTTTATGTCCTTTGAACAGCTGCCCAGCCTAAAAACCATTTTTTTTTAGATACTTGCAGGTTAGAAATGTCTTGAATGTTAGTATTTTCTGAAATTATGTCCAATGGACATTACAGAAAAAATTCTAGCTCTGAATCCTTGCCAGAAGGGTTAAGTAGCCATCATTTATCATATGATCATGAAAATACAGCCAGGAGTATCAGAAATAATTAAGAAGGAATGGGAAAAAGAACTTCACTGTCTTATACCCACAGAGCAGTGGGAGAAAATTTTACAATTAGTCAATTCTTCTTCTATTTGTGCTAAACATGCCTAATACAATTTAAGGTTGTTCATAGGGCTCACATGTCCAAGGATAAACTCGCTTGATTTTATTCTTATGTTAATCCAACCTGTGACAGATGTCATTCTGAAGTCGCTTCATTGACCCACATGTTCTGGTCTTGCCCCTGTTTGCAAAATTATTGGAAAGATATTTTTGGTATTATTTCAACAGTTCTGAATATCAAATTGCAACCGCATCCTATTACTGCAATTTTCGGTTTACCGATGGTGGATAAGTCATTTATTCCCCCTCAGCCCGGCGGATGATTGCATTTGTTACATTAATGGCTAGAAGATCTATCCTATTGAATTGGAAAGAAATTAATCCTCCAACTATATTTCAGTGGTTTTCTCGAGTTTAGAAAAAATTACAAGTGTTGTCTTTGACCCTTCAGTTAAATATGAAGAAACATGGAGACAATTTATTCAACATTTTCATATGAGCTAAACTGACTTTTCCTAAACCTTACTTTTATTGTCCTTAATTATTTGGATGGAGGTGCGGAGTTACTGACGCTACTGTGTATAATTAATATAATGCAATGGCCCATGTCGATTAGGATTTTTTTCATTTTTTTGGGGGGCAGGTCTTCTTATTTTCGCCATTTTTTGTAACCACTATGAGTTTGGGAGGTTATTATCATCTATTTATATTTATACCTTAACCTATTAATTATGTACTCTCAAGCTCTTTGTATTCATGTTTCATTTATGTTTGTTTAAAATCAATAAAAAGATTTTAAAAGAAAGGACTATTCTGAGGAAAGGGTGGAATAGGCGCAACGGGCCGAGTGGCCAGGCCTGCTCCTGTTACTTATTTTCTAAAGCACGAGTTTACCTTTGCGGCTGGTTCTCCCTTGACCTTCAGCCTGTCCTTTTGCACAGGGGAGCGCTCACAGCACCGGAGTTCCACCGGCAGCCGCTGCGGGCCAGCTCCCGTATCCCAGCAGCAGGAGACAGGACTGGGAGGAAACTCCGGACAATAGGCCCCGATCCACGGCGGGGAAAGACCGGGCACCCTCTGTGTGGCTGAAACATCTCACGGAATCTCCGCCCGAATCTTCACCTCCACCATCGGAAGGATTCAAAACTCCGGCCGCTGTTGCAGCCTTTACCCGGGGAGCTGCTCCCAATCTCGGGTCTCTCACCGGGTCCACTCGTTCCCGATTCCAAACTTCGGTCCGCCCAGCGTCCCGCCCACTGACACTCCTCAGCCAATGGAGGCAAGATTCTCCCAGTGGTGTTCTCTGATTGGCTGCGAGTGTATCCGAGGGCGGGCTGCTACCGGAAGATGGAGATGTCAGTCACAGTTTGTTCACAGAATCAAAGCAAGTTCCCCGAGGCTCAAAGTTCAAAGTAAATTTTATTATCATTTTAAATTTTTTAAATTTTTATTAAACGCAAACAAAAACAGAAACACTAAACATATGCTAACAAAGCCAGGGAGTCACACAAAAGCAGCAACAAATATATAACTATTAACTTTAAATATACAAATAAACAAGGAAATCCGCTCTAAATATTGTTGGACAGAAGGAACTGTATCTAAGAGGAGTCACAAAACAGGAACATTTACAGAGATAACCCAAAACTTTGACAGATTTGTACAGTCTTTACAGCCTTCTGGCTATGGGAAGTTTTCAGAGTATAAACGTATAGTTTGAAGTCTGACATCAAAATATAAATGAAGGTTTCTTATTGCTGTGATTGCATTTATGGATATAAAATTTGCTGTAAATAACAAAAGATTTATGATAAAGAAATGATCCCTATGAGATTTGGTGTTATTAGTAAACCCAAATAAGACGTTTTGAAAACAAAAAGTAAAATCCACATTAATATATTGATCTATAAATTGACCAACATCAAACTAAAATGTTTTAACATTTTCACAATCCCAAAACAGATGAAATAAATTCTCTGGATATAAACCACAAAAAGAACAGTTCGTTTCAATATCAGAATTAACCCTTGTCAAATAAACTCTGTTTGGATAATATCTATGTATAATTTTAAATAAGCCCCAAATACTCCTCCACCTCAGATTCCCCAAGCGACTATTCCAAAAACTAACAGAGTAGGTATAAGTCGCCACATACAACTCCTACAAACATACAGAGCAAAGCTACAGAACGGTAACTATATCTGGATCACTGAAAGATCAACCAGAGTGCAGAAGACAACAAACTTCACCAATGCAAATAAATAACGAGAACATGAAATAACCGCAGTGACTGCCGATAGATGTCCGGTGCTCTCAGCGCTCCCTGTTCAATCTGACAGGACAAGAAACAGTGAGGCGCAAAGGTAAACTCGTGTTTCAGAAAATCAGAAATAGAGAAGGTGTGGCCATTCGGCCCCTTGCGCCTCTTCTACCCTTCACTCAGAACATGCATTACTTTTGACTTCAGCACCACTTTCCTGCAACTTTCCATCACCGCTGAGCCCCAGGATATATCTATTCAATTTAGAAACCTTATGGAGATAATTGAAATGAAACACTGCACTCTGGGTGAGGAAATTTCTCCTCATCTCAGTCCTGCTGAGTTGTCCTTGGATTTTGAGTCTGTGAGCGCTGGTTGCACACCTTATGGGAAACTTCATTCCAGCCATTCCGCTGTAAGTATGATGTGAGATTGAATTACTCTAATTATGAGACAGGAATGTGATCTGTCTCAGTCAAACCACCTATTATTTCACTCATTTTGAGACAGTCCCAGTATGATGATTTGTTGTGGGAGCATCCCTATGGATAGCAAGTGAGTGCAGTTATCCTGTATTGTTCCACAGACTGATGGTTGAGGGGTAGTAACTGTTCCTGACCCTGGTGGGGTGAGTCCTGAGGCTCTTGTACCTTCTACCTGATTACAGCAGTGAGAAAAGAGCCTGCCTGTGTGGTGAGCCTGATCACAGCCGCCTGTATCACCGTCCCCTCTGGCCTGCCCTATCCGGGACCAAAGGGATTGTGGAGAGTAAATGCGGTACTCTGTCGAGTATCACTGTGATCCGTCCCCTCTGGCCTGCCCTATCCGTGACCAAAGGGATTGTGGAGAGTAAATGTGGTACTCTGTCGAGTATCACTGTGATCCGTCCCCTCTGGCCTGCCCTATCTGTGACCAAAGGGATCGTGGAGAATAAATGTGGTACTCTGTCGAGTATCACTGTGATCCGTCCCCTCTGGCCTTTCAAGTTAACTATACTGATGTAGCGGTGTGACACGGAGTCGGTAAACTGCAACCACGGAATAAGTTTATTTCACAAACACAGTCTTGCTTAAAAGCCTGTCTCCCCCCACTCGAAACTTGGAGAGGCACGTAACTGAAACTCCCTGAGGCTATGTATCTTTGTCTCTGGCTCTGGCTAATTGTCGGCTGGTTCGAGTGTGCTAGTAATTGGGTCGCCACATAACCCCCCCCCCCCCCCAGAACCGGCGATACACCCCCCAATGTCCACAGTCTGGGCCGGACCCTGTTTGGGAGGTCGGCCTCTGCGCCGCGGTGCCGGAAACTCAACCGGTTGCGCCAAGTCCACGTGGGCCGGTTTGAGTCGGTCCACCGTGAAAACCTCCTCTCTCCCCCCAACGTCCAGCACGAACGTGGACCCGTCGTTTCTGATCACCGTAAACGGCCCCTCGTAGGGCCGTTGCAGCGGTGGCCGATGCCCGCCCCGGCGTACAAACACAAACTTACAGTTCTGCAGATCTTTGGGTACGCAGGTCGGGTGCTGCCCATTCTGCGAAGTGGGTATGGGGGCCAGGGCACCGAGTCTCTCGCGTAGTCTGCCCAGGACCACTGCGGGTTCTTCCTCTCGCCCCCTTGGGGCTGGTATGAACTCCCCAGGAACGACCAGGGGCGCGCCGTACACCAACTCGGCCGACGAAGCGTGCAGATCGTCTTTGGGCGCCGTGCGGACGCCGAGCAGGACCCAGGGAAGCTCGTCCGCCCAGTTAGCTCCTCGCAGGCGGGCCATGAGAGCCGACTTCAGGTGGCGGTGGAAACGCTCCACCAGTCCGTTCGACTGTGGGTGGTAGGCAGTGGTGTGGTGCAGCTGAGTCCCCAACAGGTTGGCCATCGCTGACCAGAGGCTGGAGGTGAACTGGGCGCCTCTGTCGGAGGTAATGTGGGCCGGGACACCAAAGCGGGACACCCAGGTGGCGATCAGCGCCCGGGCGCAAGATTCGGAGGTGGTGTCGGTGAGCGGGACCGCCTCTGGCCATCTTGTGAACCTGTCCACGATAGTCAGGAGGTGCCGCGCCCCGCGTGACACAGGCAGGGGGCCCACGATATCCACATGAATGTGGTCGAAACGCCGGTGGGTGGGGTGGAACTGCTGCGGCGGGGCCTTGGTGTGTCGCTGCACCTTGGCCGTCTGGCAGTGCAGGCACGTTCTGGCCCAGTCACGGACCTGCTTGCGGAGTCCGTGCCAAACGAACCTGCTGGAGACCATCCGGACGGTAGTGCGGATGGAGGGGTGTGCCAAGTTATGAATGGAGTCGAACACACGTCGTCGCCAAGGTGCCGGGACGACGGGACGGGGCTGGCCGGTGGCGACGTCACAGAGTAGGGTCCTCTCACCTGGGCCTACGGGGAGGTCCTGGAGCTGCAAACCGGAGACTGCGGTCCGGTAACTCGGGATCTCCTCATCTGCCAGCTGTGCCTCTGCCAGTGCCTCAAAGTCTACCCCTTGGGAAAGGGCGTGAATGTTAGGACGAGAGAGCGCATCCGCCACGACATTGTCCTTACCCGAGACGTGCCGGACGTCCGTCGTGTATTCAGAGATGTAGGACAGATGGCGCTGCTGGCGGGACGACCAGGGATCGGACACCTTTGTGAATGTAAAGGTAAGCGGTTTGTGGTCCGTGAACGCGGTGAAGGGCCTACCTTCTAAGAAGTACCTGAAATGCCGGATTGCCAGGTATAGCGCCAACAGCTCCCGGTCGAAAGCACTGTACTTGAGCTCGGGTGGCCGCAGGTGTTTGCTGAAAAACGCCAGGGGTTGCCAGCGGCCCGCGATGAGCTGCTCCAGTACCCCACCGACTGCCGTGTTAGAGGCGTCCACCGTGAGGGCGGTAGGGACGTCCATTCTGGGGTGCACTAGCATCGTGGCATTCGCCAAGGCATCCTTCGTTTGAATGAAAGCGGCGGCGGACTCCTCGTCCCAGGTAATGTCCTTGCCCGGACCGGACAGCAAGGCGAACATGATCCGGGCAGCTGAAGGGAGGAAGCGGTGGTAGAAATTGACCATACCTACGAATTCCTGCAGGCCTTTGACCGTGGTGGGTCGGGGGAAATGACGGACCGCATCCACCTTAGCGGGCAGAGGGGTTGCCCCGTCTTTAGTAATCCTGTGGCCCAGGAAGTCGATGGTGTCGAGCCCGAACTGGCATTTGGCCAGGTTGATCGTTAGACCGTAGTCACTCAGCCGGGCAAAGAGCTGTCGGAGGTGGGACAGATGCTCCTGACGACTGCTGCTGGCTATGAGGATGTCGTCCAAATAGATGAATGCGAAGTCCAGGTCGCGTCCCACCGCGTCCATCAACCGCTGGAACGTCTGTGCGGCATTCTTCAGGCCGAACGGCATGCGGAGGAACTCGAAAAGGCCGAACGGGGTGATGAGAGCCGTTTTGGGGATGTCGTCCGGATGCATCGGGATTTGATGGTATCCGCGGATGAGGTCTACCTTGGAGAAGATCTGCCCGCCGTGCAGGTTGGCTGCAAAGTCCTGAATGTGCGGCACAGGGTAGCGGTCCGGTGTTGTAGCCTCGTTCAGCCTGCGGTAGTCGCCGCACGGTCTCCAGCCCCCTGTCGCCTTGGGCACCATGTGCAGGGGAGAGGCCCATGGGCTGTCAGACCGCCGTATGATCCCCAATTCCTCCATCCGTGTAAACTCCTCCTTTGCCAGTCGGAGCTTGTCCGGGGGAAGCCGCCGAGCGCGGGCATGGAGGGGTGGTCCCTGGGTCAGGATGTGGTGCTGTACACCGTGTCGGGGCATGGCTGCCGTGAACTGTGGTGCCAGAACCGATGGGAAATCCGCCAGGACCCTGGTGAAGTCGTTGCCGGACAGCGTGATGGAGCCGAGGTGAGGGGCTGGCAACTGGGCTGCACCCAGGGGTATGTCTGAAAGGTCTCGGCGTGAACCAGTCTCTTCCTGGGCAGGTCGACCAGTAGGCTGTGAGCCCGCAAGAAATCCGCACCCAGAAGCGGTTGGGCTACGGCGGCCAGTGTGAAGTCCCACGTAAACTTGCTGGAGTCGAGCCGTAGCTGCACCGGACGGGTGCCATAAGTCCTTATTGTGCTGCCGTTCGCGGCCCGTAGGGGGGGACCCGGCGCCCTGCTGCGGGTGTCGTAACTCGTCGGAGGTAAGACGCTGATCTCGGCACCGGTGTCGACCAAAAACCGGCGTCCCGACTGTTTGTCCCAGACATACAGGAGGCTATCCCGAAGGCCAGCCGTCGTAGCCATCAGCGACGGCTGGCCCTGGCGTTTCCCGTGGAATTGGCAGGGCGGGCGACAGCGGCGGGCATCTGCGCCCCACCGCTGGTGGTAGAAACACCAGTGTTCGTTGGGCTCCACAACCCGGCCTCTGGGTTTAGCGGGCTCTGCGGCCGGGCCTGGACTGGTTTGCTGCTGGGATGGCCTGGTGATCTGTGCGATGGACATCCCACTCACCTTCTTGGCGTTCCACAGCGCGTCCGCCCGGGCTGCCACCTTCCGGGGGTCGCTGAAATCCGCGTCGGACAGCAGCAGGCGTATGTCCTCGGGCAGCTGCTCCAGGAATGCCTGCTCAAACATGAGGCAGGGCGTGTGTCCGTCGGCCAGAGACAACATCTCATTCATCAAAGCCGATGGAGGCCTGTCTCCCAAGCCATCCAGGTGCAGTAAGCGGGCAGCTCGCTCGCGGCGGGAGAGCCCGAAAGTCCTTATGAGCAGGGCTTTGAATTCCGTGTACTTGCCGTCTGCCGGGGGAGACTGTACGAACTCTGCGACCTGGGCCGCTGTGTCCTGGCCGAGGGAGCTCACCACGTAGTAGTAACGGGTGTCCTCTGAGGTTATTTGCCGAACATGGAATTGGGCTTCTGCTTGCTGAAACCATAGGTGAGGTTGTAGCGTCCAGAAGCTTGGCAGCTTCAAGGAAACCGCGTTAACAAACGCAGCGTCTGCCATCTCCGGTCCAAAAAAACGGTTGGACCGTCGGGGTCACCAATGTAGCGGCGTGCTACGCGCAGCGCTGAAACTACGACACGGAGTCGGTAAACTGCAACCACGGAATCAGTTTATTTCACAAACACAGTCTTGCTTAAAAGCCTGTCTCCCCCCACTCGAAACTTGGAGAGGCACGTAACTGAAACTCCCTGAGGCTATGTATCTTTGTCTCTGGCTCTGGCTAATTGTCAGCCGGTTCGAGTGTGCTAGTAATTGGGTCGCCACAGTATCACTGATGGAGAGATTTCTTTGTATGAATTTAAGAAGTCTATTAATAATGCACTGGGATGTCCCCAGGAAAGTGTGATATATGAAATTGTAATTGTATATAATTCGCTTTTGTGAAAATATTAAATGTTTGAATTGTGCATCTACTTTCCTCATGGAAAATGGAAATAGTAGTGCCTATTCTAAAACCTGGCAGATCCCCATTTGATCCTTCTAGTTAAGGGCCTATATCGTGAATGTCTCATTTATGTAAACTTATGGAATGTATGGTAATCATGCGCTTGAGTTATATTTTGGAAAGAGTGGTGATAAAGTGTTTTATTAGAGTGGATTTTGGAAGGGTCAAATGACATTAGATTCAGTTTTAGGTTTGGAAGATGATATTCGGAAAACACAATTAAATAAAGATGTTTTAATAGCAGTATTTCTTGATACTGAAAAGGGAAATGATATGGAAGAAAGGACTTTTGATTAAATTAGGAGTGAGGGGGACATTGTATAATTTTTCTGAGTTTTTTATTTGGACGGACTGTGCAAGTACGGGTCGGCATATTATGTTTGTGTTTCTATGAGATAGAGAATGGGATCCCACAGGGCAGTATTTGTAGCCCTTCATTATTTAATATCATGATTAATGATATTTTCTCTGAGATGGGAAAATGGGATACCCTGGGTAAATCACAATATACAGATGACGTAGCTTTATAGATTAGAGGTATTAATTGCAATTTACAATTAATAGGTCAAACAGTGGGCAGATTGGTGAGGATTTTAAACTTTCAGTCGTTAAAACACATTACGTGGTTTATAAACAGCATTAATAGACTTGCACTTGATTTTAAATTATATGATTAATATTTTGAAGAAGTGTCAGTGGTAAGATTTCTCTGTATGTGGATGGATAATAAGCTGACGTGGAAGCACCTATCAGTAAAATAATTGATAAATGTAAAGGAGCTTTAAATCTCCTCAGACATCTATGTGGGTATTCTTGGGTGCAACATGAAAATCTTTGTTGACCAATTATATTTGTTTAATTTCATCTGTTCTTGATTATGTCTGTGTGGCCTATGGATCAGCTTCATCTTCAAATTAAAAATGTTTGTATGTGATACAATTACAGACGTTAAGATTGTGTTCTGGTGCGGTAATGTTGTCTCCTGTTTTGGCTTTACTGATTGCAATGGGACAATTGCCCTCAAAGTAACAGAGGTTCAAGTTGATGTCAACATACTGGATTAATTTGCGTGGGCAAGGAAATGATCATCCTGTTAAAGGTGTGCTGGAGGACGGTTGGGGACATCACAAGAAGAGTGTTTTTGGTTTGGGTGGCTGGGTTCTTATCACACTGGCAATATGGGTGTGTTGGATGATACAATATGTCCCACTGTAGCTTTTTCTGTAACCCCACCTTGTTTTTTTCCAATGACTTCAGTTGATTTTAGGTTACACGATCGGATTGGGTTCTGTCTGAGAGTCTGTTGGTTCATCAGTATATTAATGAAAGTTATTATCATACAGTAACCATTTCTACAGATGAATCAAAAGATAAGTTAACTGGGGATGTTGGTGTGGCTGTTTTTGTGTGCCTGAATTGCAGGTAATGATAAGGAAATTACCTATAGCCATTTATCAGCAAAGGAAGCAGAATTCTTTCCCAACAATATAGGCTTACAGTGGGTGGAGGAAATTGGTCAGAATACATTTCGGTTTTGATGAGTCTTAAACAGGTCATTCTGGCAGTAGGTCGGATTGACTGTTGGAAACTTGTCAAACGGTATTTCATATATAAAGTTTGATTTATATGTCTGCACATTATGGGCCCTGCACATCACACTGTTGAGGGAAATGATGATATTGACTGTTTAGCACCAAAAGCTGTTAAATGTTAAGCTGTGGATATAGACCTTCCACTTAGCAAATTAGAAGCTAAAGGGTTGGTAGTGTTAAGAATTAGGGGCTTATGGCAAGACGTAGGATAATGGACATAAGGACAGACACCTTTACAGAATACATAAACCTGTTGGGTTTATAGAAGAAGGGCTTAAAACAAGGGAAGGAATGATATTGACGTGACACAGAAATGTCCACACTATGCTTAATTATGCCTTGTAACTAATTGGAAAACTTCATTCTGTGTCTTGTACATTTTGTCATTATGAAACAGTCGAAACACATAGTATTTCAATGTGAAGCATATAAGGCTGACGAAAAATCAAATGCAGTCTTCAGTACAATCTTTGCGAGGGTAGATAGTTTTCAAATAAAAACTATTAAATTATGGGACTGACTTTAAATCAATTCATAGTTTGAGCT
The DNA here is from genome assembly GCF_048418815.1 of Hemitrygon akajei. NCBI lineage: Eukaryota > Metazoa > Chordata > Chondrichthyes > Myliobatiformes > Dasyatidae > Hemitrygon > Hemitrygon akajei. Next base: position 2,135,119 of record NW_027331996.1, on the reverse strand, counting down.
GGAAAAGGCATGTAATAATTGTGTTAAACCTAAGGAAATGGCATATAAGGTAGCAAAAGTGAGTGGGATGTTGGATTATTGGGATGCTCTTAAAATCCAGCAAAAGGCAACGAAAAAAGCCATAAGAATGGTCAAGACGAAATATGAGGGCAAACTGGCCAATAATATAAATCAGGATACTGGAAGTTTAGTTTTCAGTTACATGAAGAGTGAAAGGGAGATGAGAGTTGATACTGGACCACTGGAAAATGATGCTGGTGAAAAATGATACTTGTCCCATTTAACCTGTCTCATTACGGGTGGACTTTAGGACCCGGGGGAGCTCAGGACCTGCCGCCCGCATCTGGTGCTGAATCCCCGGTGTTTCTGTTCGGTTGACGGATGCGGTGAACGAGTTAAAATTAATTGATCAACAATTCTCATCTCGTGTTTATTTCACTCCATAGAACCATAGAACACTACAGCACAGAAAATAGGCCATTTGGCGCTTCTAGTCTGTGCGGAAACTTTATTCCGCTCGTCCCATTGACATGCACCCAGTCCGTAACCCTCCAGACCTCTCCCATCCAGGTATCTATCCAATTTATTCTTAAAACTTAAGAGTGAGCCCGCATTTACCATGTCAAATGGCAGCTCGTCCCACACTCCCACCACTCTCTGAGTGAAGAAGTTCCTCCTAATGTTCCCCCTAAAGCTTTTCCCTTTCACCGTAAAACCATGTCCTCTCATATTTATCTTTCCTAATCTAAATGGAAAGAACTTACTCGCATTTACTGTCTATACCCCACATAATTTTGTAAACCTCTATCAAATCTCCCCTCATTCTTCTACGCTTCAAGGAATAAAGTCCTAACCTGTTCAATCTTTCCCTGTAACTCAACTCCTGAAGACCTGGCAACATCCTAGTAAATCTCTGAACTCTTTCAATCTCTCCAGCCTCTCCATGGATACCTCATGCCTGAACTTTCTGAACTAACCTCCCATGTGGGACCTTGTCAAAGGCCTTACTACAGTTCATGTAGACAACATCCACAGCCTTTCCTTCACCTACTTAGTTGGTAACCCTCTCGAAAAACTCTTTGAGAGTCATTAAACACGATGTAACATGCACAAAGCCATACTGACTATCCTTAATCAGCCCTTGGCTGTCCAAATACTTGTAAATCCGATCTCTCAGAACATCTTACAATAAATTACATACTACTGATGTCAGGCTCACTGGCCTGTAATTACTTGGTTTACTATTGGAGCCTTTTTTAAACAACGGAATAACATGAGCTACCCTCCAATCCTCCGGCACTGCACCCGTGGCTGAGGACATTTAAAATATTTCTGTCAGGGCCCCTGCAATTTCTACTCTAGTCTCTCTCAAGGTCCGAGGAAATATCAAGTCAGGCCCGGGGGATTTATCTACCTTTATTCGCTGTAAGGCAGCAAGCACCTCCTCCTCTTTAATCTACAAATGTTCCATGACACTACTGCTTGTTTCCCTTCCTTCCATATACACTATGCCAGTTTCCTGAGTAAATAATGATGCAAAAAAACTGTTTAAGATCTCCCCCATCTCGTAAGGCTCCACACATAGACGACCACTCTGATCTTCTAGGGGACTAATTTTGTCCCTTACTATCCTTTTACTGTTAATATACTTGTAGAAACCCTTCAGGTTTTCCTTCACATTATCTGCCAAAGCCACCTCATGTCTTCTTTTTTTCCTTCCTGATTTCCTTCTTTAGTATTTCTATACTCTTTAAGTAACTTTAAGTAACTCATTTGCTCTTTGTTGCCTCTACCTGCTATACACTTCTCTCTTTTTCTTAACCAGATTGCCAATATCCCTTGAAAACCAAGGTTCCCTGTGCCTGTTAACTTTGCCTTTAATCCTGGCAGGAAAATGCAAACACTGCACCCTCAAAATTTCACATTTGGAGGCCTTCCACTTACTGAACACATCCTTGTCAGGCGAAAAAAAACTTATCCCAATCCACTCTTCCTAGATATTTTTTCATTTCCACAAAATTAGCCCTTCTGCTATTTAGAACCTCAACTCGAGGACCAGACCTATCCTTATCCGTAATTAACTTGAAACTGATGACATTATGGTCACTGGACCCAAAATGTTCGCCTACACATACTTCTGTCACCTGACTGTCTGGTTTCCTAATAGGAGTTCAAGTATTGCATCCTCTCTTGTAGGTGCCTCTATATATTGATTTAGAAAACTTTCCTGAAAACATTTCACAAACTCCAAGCCATCTAGCCCTATTACAGTTTGGGAGTCCCAGTCAATATGTTGGAAGTTAAAATCCCCTACTATTACAACTTCCTTTTCTTACATCGGTCTACTATATTTATACAGGGTTGCTCCTCCAATTCTCTCTGACTATTGAGCGGTCTATAATACACCCCTATTAGTGTGGTCACACCTTTCCCGTTCCTCAGCTCCACCCATATGGCTTCTGCAGACAAGCCCTCCGGTCTGTCCTGTCTACGCACAGCTGTGATATTTTCCCTGACTGGTAATGCCACTCCTCCCCCTTTCATCCCTCCCCCTCTATCACGTCTGAAACAACGAATATTTCTATCATGTATAAACCTTAGGTGAGAGATGTATTAATGTATTAAAAATAAATTATAAATTCTACCAATGGAACCTCTTACTAAAGGATTCATATTCAAAATAGTATCCAACAAATCAGATTCTTGCATATATGGAAACTTAGATAATTATTTTTGTAAAAAATTTCTAACCTGAAGATATTGCAGAAAGTGTGTATGAGAGAATATTTTCTAATTAACTCTTCAAAAGTCATCAATCGACCATCACAAAATAAATGATAATAAAAATAAATAAATCTGCAAAAAAATATAGATCCCCTTAATCACTAAAGATTAAACAAGTTTGGGAGAGAGGACTTAATGTGACCTTTGTTAATGAAGATGGTCAATTCTTCTTTAATATGTGCCAATCAGTGTTTAATTCAATTTAAAATTGTTCACTGTTACTATTTAACAAAGGAGAGACTATCCAAAATATTTCCTAACATAGACAATTATTGCGATAGGTGTAAAACTGAAGTAGCCACTTTTTCACATATGTTCTGGTCATGTTCTTCATCAAAATCTTTTTGGAAATCTTTATTTTCTACAATTTCTAAAGCTCTGAAAATTAATTTACAACCTAATGTACAAACCTTTGATTTCTGTCTATACATGCAGTCCTCGCATGACCTTTATCCTCCTCCACCTCACTATCTGCTCTAACACTCTAGTTCCCCTCCCTCTACAAATCTAGTTTAACCCCCTCCCCCCGCAGCACTGGCAAATCTACCCGCAAGAATGTTAGTTCCCCTCCAGTTCAGGGGCAAACAGTCCCGTCGGAACAGGCCCCACCTTCCCGGGAACAAAGCCCAATTGTCCAGAAACATGAAGCCCTCCCTCCTGCACCATCTCCTTAGCCACGTATTTAGCTGCACTCTCCGCACATTTATATTTACAGGGACTTTACTCCTGACGCCGTTCCCGGGACCCGACCCGTTTACAGACCCGGAGCGGAACCGGAGCAGATTCTCAGCCACTGGTTTTCATCCCCAGTCACGAAGAAAGGATAAAGTTTCCCCGTGAATTTTTTCCCAGTGAAGGTGTGGAGATGGGACTTGGTCTCCGCGTTGTAAAATGAAACTGTCCCGGACTCGTAACTGAGATAAACTCCCACCCTCCCGGGGATGGGATCGGCAGCGAGACGGGACTCGGGGGAAAGGATACCGGACACGTCACAATCCCGCCCGATGACCCAGAATCCGGTCTCCGGACTCAAACTGACCCATCCCTTCCTCTTCACAGACTCTGCGGCGACTCCCAGACCCCAGTCCCGATTCCCCGTCACCTCCACCTCCCAGTAATGTCTCCCCGATGTGAATCCCTCCGATCCCAGCACACAAGCCCAGTTTGTGAATCTTTTCCCGGTGTCAGGGAGATTCCTGCGGGTCCCGGTCCGTCTCACACTCTTCCGATCCTCAGACACCTCGAGATACGGATGCGCCGTTTCCACATCCAGGGTGACAGAGACTGGCGGGAGAAGCAGAGAATTAGAGAGTCCCCGGGGATCGGGGGGGGGGGGGGGAGACTCAGGCAGCGCGGCCCCGCGGATCGGGGGGGGGGGGGGCGATAGATAGATAGATACTTTATTCATCCCCATTGGGAAATTCAACATTTTTTCCAATGTCCCATACATTTGTTGTAGCAAAACGAATTACATACAATACTTAACTCAGTAAAAATATGATGTGCATCTAAATCACTCTCTCAAAAAGCATTAATAATAGCTTTTAAAAAGTTCGTAAGTAGTTTACTTAAATACATTAAATACAATCAACCCGGGCACTTTAACATATCTTACTCCTGGTGGTTGAATTGTAAAGCCTAATGGCATTGGGGAGTATTGATCTCTTCATCCTGTCTGAGGAGCATTGCATCGATAGCAACCTGTCGCTGAAACTGCTTCTCTGTCTCTGGATGGTGCTATGTAGAGGATGTTCAGGGTTTTCCATAATTGACCGTAGCCTACTCAGCGCCCTTCGCTCAGCTACCGATGTTATACTCTCCAGTACTTTGCCCACGACAGAGCCCGCCTTCCTTACCAGCTTATTAAGACGTGAGGCGTCCCTCTTCTTAATGCTGCCTCCCCAACACGCCACCACAAAGAAGAGGGCGCTCTCCACAACTGACCTATAGAACATCTTCAGCATCTCACTACAGACATAGAATGACGACAACCTTCTAAGGAAGTACAGTCGACTCTGTGCCTTCCTGCACAAGGCATCTATGTTGGCAGTCCAGTCTAGCTTCTCGTCTAACTGTACTCCCAGATACTTGTAGGTCTTAACCTGCTCCACACATTCTCCATTAATGATCACTGGCTCCATATGAGGCCTAGATCTCCTAATGTCCACCACCATCTCCTTGGTCTTGGTGATATTGAGACGCAGGTAGTTTGAGTTGCACCATATCACAAAGTCCTGTATCAGTTTCCTATACTCCTCCTCCTGTCCATTCCTGACACACCCCACTATGGCCGTGTCGTCAGCGAACTTCTGCACATGGCAGGACTCCGAGTTATATTGGAAGTCTGATGTGTACAGGGTGAACAGGACCGGAGAGAGTACGGTTCCCTGCGGCGCTCCTGTGCTGCTGACCACCGTGTCAGACCTACAGTCTCCCAACCGCACATACTGAGGTCTATCTGTCAAGTAGTCCACTATCCAATCCACCATGTGAGAGTCTACTCCCATCTCCGTTAGTTTGTGCCTTAAGATCTTGGGCTGGATGGTGTTAAAGGCACTAGAGAAGTCCAGGAATGTAATCCTCACAGCACCACTGACCCCATCTAGGTGAGAGAGGGATTTGTGCAGCAAATACGTGATAGCATCCTCCACTCCCACCTTCTCCTTATACGCAAACTGAAGAGGATCCCGGGCGTGCCTGGTTTGTGGCCTCAGATTCTGTATTATCAGCCGCTCCATGGTCTTCATCACGTGCGACGTCAAGGCAACAGGTCTGAAGTCATTCAACTCCTTTGGTTGTGGTTTCTTCGGTACCGGGACAATACAGGATGTTTTCCACTGTCTGGGTACTCTTCTCTGCTCCAGGCTCATGTTGAAGATGCGCTGTAGTGGACTCGACAAAAGCAGATGGACAACTAATCCCAAGGGTTTTCCGCTGGACGGAGAGCAGAGAGACCCCTGGCCCTTGACTCCTCAGACAGGGGAAACATCCTCCCTCACTCCTGCCTGTTGACCCCTGAAAGAATTTTGTGTTTCCATTAGATCTCCTCTCATTCTTCGAAACAGGGAACAGAGAACATAGAGCAGTACAGCACAGGAACAGGCCCGTCATACAATGTTCACATTCATTTGTGAGTGTGAAGTGGGGGAATGTGATGGTTTGAGACAGTAAAGGAGGTGATAATGGGAACCAGTTGGGGAGAGATGAATTGCAGATTGAACCAGGAGGGGGAGGGGTGGAAAGCCCGTGGGTGAACTGTGTGTGTAGACGTAATGAGAAGCATGAGGGGGCAAAGATGGCAGATGAGGATGACTTTGTCCCCTTTCCCACAACCCCATCCCCCACAGCCCCTCATTAGGACAGGGGATGAATTTGCAGGAACCCTTAAGCAACACTGGTCCTGATGAAGTGTTTCAGTCTGAACCGTCGACTGTTTACTCTTTTCCGTAGAAACTTCCCGGCCTGCTGTTCCCCCAACAATTTGTGTGTGTTACTCTGCTTTAAATATACTCAATTATTTGGCCTCCACAGTTGCCTGTGGCAAATTCACTATACTGTGGATAAAGGAATTCCTCCTCATCTCTGTCCTAAATGGACATCCCTATAGTCAGAGGCTGTGCTTACTGCAAGTTAACCTTTAGGGAATCCTGCACAACGACATCCAAGTCCCTTTGCTCTTATGATTTTTGAATTCTCTCTGTTTTCAAAAATGTCTATGCCTTTATTCCTTCTATCAAAGTGCATGCACGACTTCCCGACTCGATAATCCATCTGTCACCTATTTGCCCATTTCCTGATCTGTCTCTGTCCTTCTCCAGATTCCGAGCTTCTGCAGCACTACTTGCCCCTTCACCTATCTTCATATCATCTGCAAGCTTGGCCACAAAGGCAACAATTCTGTCATCCAAATCATTCTTTGTCTATCTTGGCTTTGTGTTCCTCGAAGAATTCCAACAGATTTGTCAGGCAAGATTTCCCCTTAAGGGAAGGCATGTTGTCTTTGCTCTATTTTATCATGTGTCTCCATGTACCCGAAAGCTCGTCCTTAATACTGGACTCTAACATCTTCCCAAACACACCACATCCAGACTAACACACCTATAATTTTCTTTCCCCAGCTGCTCTGCCTTCTAAAAGAGTGAAGTGACCTTTGCAATTTCCAATCGTCTTGAATGACCGAGTATCTAGTGATTCTTTGAAGATAATTACTAATGCCCCCATATTCTCTTCAGCTAACTCTTTCCAAACACTGGGGTGTAGTCCACCTGGTCCAGGTACCTTCAGACCTTCAATCGTCCCACGCACTTAGTAACAGCAACAACACTCATTTTGTCCCCTGACACTCTCACATTTCTGACATACAGCTGGTATCTTCCACAGTGAGGATTGACACAAAATACTAAACAAGTGCCTCTGCCATGTCTTTGTTGTCACATTTCTCCTCTTCAGTGTCATTTTCTTTGGGGTCCAATATCCACTCTCACCTCTCTTTTACTCTTTACAGTTTTGTGTCCTCTTGAGTATTGTAGGCAAGCTTTCGATCCTATCTCACTTTCACTCCTTATGGCTTTGTAATTGCCTTCCGTTGATTATCAAAATCTCAATAATTCAACATCCCGCTGATTTTTGCTCTATTGTATGTCCTCTCTTTCGCTTTTATGCTGTCTTTGACTACCCATGTCAAACATGGTTACCTCATCCTCCCTGAATAATAATACTTCATCTTTTGGATTTATCCATCCGAATTCCCCCTGGAATTCCAGTCTTTGTTGTTCTCCAATCATCCCTGCTCGTGTCCCCTTCCAATCTATTTTGGTCAGCTCCTCTCTCATCCCTCTGTAACTAACTTTACCCCACTCTGAAATTGATACATCTGAATTTATCTTGCTCTCAAACTCTGGGGTGAATTCTATCATTTTATGATCACTGTTTCCTGAAGGTTCTTTTACCTTAGTCTCCCAATCATACCTCCCATTGTGCTCAACCACAAGCTGTCCTAAAAACCCATCTCGGGGGCATTCTACAAATTCCCTCTCCTGGAATACATCACCAATATGATTTTCCCAGTCTACCTACATGTTGAAACCCCCCATTCCGATCATCACCTTGCTCTTTTTTTCTATCTCCTGGTGTAATTTGTATCCCATTTTGATCCTGGCTACTATTTGGAGGCCTGTATATAATTACCATCAGGGTCTTTTTACCCTTGCAGTTTTTTAACTTTACCTGCAATGATTCGACATCTTCCAATCCTATGTCACCTTTCTCTAAGGATTTCATTTCATATTTTACCAACAGAGCCTCCCCAGCCTCTCTGCCTACCTGCCTGTCCTTTGAATACAAGGTGTATCCTTGGATGTTAGGCTTCAAGCCAAGATCTCCTTTCAGCCACAACTCAGTGAAGCCAACAACGTTACACGTGCCAATCTCTACCTGTGCTACAACATCATCTACCTTATTCCGTATACTGGTGCATTCAAATATAACACCTTCAGTCCTGTATTCATCAGCCTATTCCACACTGTCCACATGAACTTAAGCAAGGCCTTTGATGTCGATGATAAACCACATTTCGGGTATTGTCTGCATTTCCAGTTCCCCAAATATGGGAAAACATAGAAAACCTACAGCACAATACAGGCTCTGCAGCTCGCAAAGCTGTGCGGTACATGCCCCTATCTTAGAACTACCTAGGCTTTACACATAGCCCTCTGTTTTTCTAAGTCCACCTAGCCATCCAGGAGTCTCTTAAAAGACTCTTATCGTTTCTGCCTCCAACACCACCACTTACAACCCATTCCATGCACTCACCACTCTGTGTAAGAAAAAACTTACCTCTGGCATCTATTGTGTACCTCCTTCCAAGCACCATAAAACTATGCCTTCTCATGCTAGCCATTTCATCCCTGGGAAAAAGCCTCTGACTATCCACACGATCAATGCCTCTCATTATCTTGTACACCTCTATCACCTGTCATCCTCCATCAGGATTCACTCAACCTATTCTCATAAGGCATGCTCCCCAATCCATGCAACATCCTTGTAAATCTCCTCTGCACCCTTTCTATGGTTTCCACGTCCTTCCTGTAGTGAGATGTCCAGAATTGAGCACAGTACTCCAAGTGGGGTCTGACCGTGGTCCTATACACGTGCAACATTACCTCTCGGCTCATACAGAATCCCACAATTGATGAAGGCCAATGCACCGTATGCCTTCTTTACCACAGAGTCAGCCTGTGTAGGATGTCATTACACTGGACAGGAGGATGTTACCAGGACTGGGGGGGGCTTGCGTTAAAAGCAGAGAGTGGATAAGCTTGGACTATTTAACTGGAGTGTAGGATGTTGAGGAATTGCCCCTTATTGAGGTAAATGCATTCATAAATGGCTTAGATAAAGTGAGTCTTTTTTTCTGAGAAATTGGAGTACAGAACCAGAGGGTTCAGATTGAAAGTGAGACGGGAAATTTTTATGAGGTATCTACAGGGTAACATTCTCACAGAGAAGGAGGTGATTCAATGCTGTAGAAACAGGTAAAATTAAATATTTTAAAATAAATTTGGACAGGTACATAGATAGGAAATGGTTAGAGGGATATGGGGCAAACACACACAGATGGGACATGCGCAAGAAGATATCCTAGTCTTGCAGATGCATGAAGTGGGCTGTGGGTTTAACATCTGTCAAACCCTCCCAAATCATCCTTCTGAGGAATCTCACCCTGGAGTCTGTCTGTGAAGTGTTGATGTGACGTAACGTCAGAGGGCAGCTCAGTGTTGAACATGTGTCACACTCTGATACTGTGTATGTGTGTGTTAATTGTGGTAAATATCAGTGTGTTTGTGTGTACACATTGAAGGAGAGTGTGCACGTTGAAGAATTTGTATGTTACAGTGTGTCATCACATGTCTGGTGTGTGTTGACAATGTGTCACACATGATTGAGTTGTTTAAATGAATAAATGACTGTCTCTGAAGAGACTGGTTTCCAGGTTACTGAGGGAAATAACAACGTACATTGCTGAGGCTCTGACTACAATCTGCCAATCCTTCCTGTGTATGTTTGTGAGGGAGCTTTGCCAGGCCGGTTATGCTGTGTGTGCTTCTCCTGAAATGAAATCTTGACCCATGTCAATGCTTGTTGGTGTGTCCGAGCTCATTCTCACGATGCTTCAATGTAGTGGTCTGATCACCATAAGACATAGGAGCAGAATTAGGCCATTTGCCTATCGAGTCTGCTCCGCCATTCAATCATGGCTGATCCTTATTTTTCCCTCCTCAGCCCCACTCCCCAGCCTCACCCCCACAACCTTTGATACTCTGTTCAATCTGGAACCTATCGAGTCTGCTCCGCCATTCAATCATGGCTGATCCTTGTTTTTTCCTGCTCAGCCCCACTCCCCAGCCTCAGCCCCACAACCTTTGATACTCTGTTCAATCTGGAACCTATCGAGTCTGCTCCGCCATTCAATCATGGCTGATCCTTGTTTTCCTGCTCAGCCCCACTCCCCAGCCTCACCCCCACAACCTTTGATACTCTGTTCAATCTGGAACCTATCGAGTCTGCTCTGCCATTCAATCATGGCTGATCCTTGTTTTTTCCTGCTCAGCCCCACTCCCCAGCCTCACCCCCACAACCTTTGATACTCTGTTCAATCTGGAACCTATCGAGTCTGCTCTGCCATTCAATCATGGCTGATCCTTGTTTTTTCCTGCTCAGCCCCACTCCCCAGACTCACCCCCACAACCTTTGATACTCTGTTCAATCTGGAACCTATCGAGTCTGCTCTGCCATTCGATCATGGCTGATCCTTGTTTTTTTCCTGCTCAGCCCCACTCCCCAGCCTCACCCCCACAACCTTTGATACTCTGTTCAATCTGGAACCTATCGAGTCTGCTCTGCCATTCGATCATGGCTGATCCTTGTTTTTTTCCTGCTCAGCCCCACTCCCCAGCCTCACCCCCACAACCTTTGATACTCTGTTCAATCTGGAACCTATCGAGTCTGCTCCGCCATTCGATCATGGCTGATCCTTGTTTTTTCCTGCTCAGCCCCACTCCCCAGCCTCACCCCCACAACCTTTGATACTCTGTTCAATCTGGAACCTATCGAGTCTGCTCCGTCATTCAATCATGGCTGATCCTTGTTTTTTCCTGCTCAGCCCCACTCCCCAGCCTCACCCCCACAACCTTTGATACTCTGTTCAATCTGGAACCTATAGAGTCTGCTCCTCCATTCAATCATGGCTGATCCTTGTTTTTTCCTGCTCAGCCCCACTCCCCAGCCTCACCCCCACAACCTTTGATACTCTGTTCAATCTGGAACCTATCATGCTCTACCTTAAATATGCCCAACGACCTGGTCTCCACAACTGCCTGTGGTAACAAGTTCTGCGTATTCGCCACCCTCTGGGTAAAAAAAATTCTCAGCATCTCTGTTTTTAAATAGGCGCCCCTATATCTTGTGGCTGTGCCCTCTTGTCGTAGACTCCGTCACCATGGGAAACGTCCTTTCCACATCTACTCTTGTCTTGACCTCTCAACGTTCAAACTTTTCAAGGAGATCCCCACTCATCTTTCTAAATTCCAGCGAGTACAGGCACAGAGCTATCAAATGTTTCACGTATGCTAACCCTAACATTCCTGGAATCATCCTTGTGAACCTCCTCTGAACCCTCCCAAATGCCTGCACATTATTTCTTAGATGAGCAGCCTAAAACTGTTCACAATACTCAAGGTGAGGCCTCACCAGTGCCTTATAAATCCTCAGCATCACATCCCTGCTCTTGTACTGAATGCTGATGTTGCATTTACCTTCCTTACAATTCACTCTACCTGCAAGTTAACCTATACGGTGTTCTGCAGAATAGAGGTCACCAACCAACAGGGGTCAACCACCTTTTTTGCACCACGGACCGGTTTAGATAGATAGATAGATAGATAGATAGATAGATAGATACTTTATTCATCCCCATGGGGAAATTCAACATTTTTTCCAATGTCCCATACACTTGTTGTAGCAAAAACTCCTTACATACAATACTTAACTCAGTAATAATATGATATGCATCTAAATCACTAACTCAAAAAGCATTAATAATAGCTTTAAAAAAAAGTTCTTAAGTTGCATTGTAAAGCCTAATGGCATTGGGGAGTATTGACCTCTTCATCCTGTCTGAGGAGCATTGCATCGACAGTAACCTGTCGCTGAAACTGCTTCTCTGTCTCTGGATGGTGCTATGTAGAGGATGTTCAGGGTTTTCCATAATTGACCGTAGCCTACTCAGCACCCTTCGCTCAGCTACCGATGTTAAACTCTCCAGTACTTTGCCCACGACAGAGCCCGCCTTCCTTATCAGCTTATTAAGACGTGAGGCGTCCTTCTTCTTAATGCTTCCTCCCCAACACGCCACCACAAAGAAGAGGGCGCTCTCAACAACTGACCTATAGAACATCATCAGCATCTCACTGCAGACATTGAATGACGCCAACCTTCTAAGGAAGTACAGTCGACTCTGCGCCTTCCTGCACAAGACATCTGTGTTGGCAGTCCAGTCTAGCTTCTCGTCCAACTGTACTCCCAGATACTTGTAGGTCTTAACCTGCTCCACACATTCTCCATTAATGATCACTGGCTCCATATGAGGCCTAGATCTCCTATATTGACAATATTCTTGTGGACCGGCCGACGGGGTGGGGTGGGGGTGGGGGGGTGTTAGTCACAACCGGAATATAGGTGATAAGTCAACTATAACTCACTTACAAGTGGCTCATACACTCGATTTTATTTCTCAAAGGGTTTATCTAACGGATTCAATATTAAACAGACAGCACACAGTTTCCTCGTATGAATACAGTGATAAGTCATATATAACTCATAAGTCAATAGCATCATAACATTTTAAGTAAAGTTTGGATTATAAACACAGCACATATTTTCCTCGAATGTACATATAAAATCATTCCAACAAACCAATATCGCTGAATCAGTGGGAGACCAGGCCTTGTTTCCCTGCAACAAGACAGTCCCATCCAGGGGTGACGGGAGACAGCGATACTCAAAGGGTGTTCCTTATTTACAGTCTATTTCGCAATTTACTTTTCGTGGCTCTCAGCACTTGTTTCTGTCCCGCTTGCTCTCATTTTGTTTGGCACAAAAAACTCAACGGGTTTGTCTTTAAGTGCAGGGTGCTTGGACTCAAGGTACCGAAGCAGTTTGGAGGGCTTCATTGCCTAATTAGGCAGCCTCCGGGCCTGAACTCCAGCCTCCCACCCGCCCGCTGCCAGACGTCTTGGCCAGGTGCGGCTGGTCGTGGGTGGGGTGAGAAGGCAAGGTAAGGGCTGGAGGTCCCCGGGCCAGGGCTGCGGCTGTCGCAGTCTGGAGTGTGAGGAGAGTGCAACGGGGCACCCTTGTAGGTAGGTAGGATCTATCGGCCAACAAAAGTGTGGCTGGAGGGATGACTTTCAGTAGCTGCTCTGCTACTTATGAAACCCTGAGCCCGAACTAGGTCTTCTGCGAATATTTTAGCACCGGGTCCCCCACAAACATACGGTGGGCTAACCAGATTTAGAGGTGGCACCCGTCTGTCCGCACTCCAGGCCATTGGCGATGGCACTTCTCGCCGGCCGGTTACCTGAGACCAACCAGTGATCCCTGGTGCGAGGGCGTCACTGATGACTGATGACTTCGCGTGGGTTCAAGTTCAAGTGGGCATGACAGGGAATGAGGAAAGGTGTAGCTAACTTATATCGCCAAATCATATCGTTTCCTCGTGGCCCGGTAGCGCATGCTGGTTGTTGGGGACCGCTGTTTTCGAGCACCTTCTCCCTTGTAACAATAACTGCACTCACTTCTCCTCCCTTGCACTCTTCAACATCTGGCACAGTGCTAGTGTCCTCCACAGTGAAGACTGGTGCAAAATACTCATTCAGTTTATCTGCCATCTCTTTATCCCACGTTATTATATATCCGGCCTCATTTTCTAGCGGTCCTATATCCACTCTCATCTCTGTTCTATATTTTTTACAATACTTGAAAAATAATTTGATATTGTTTGCTAACTTGTTTTACAAAGACAGGTGTGTAAAAAGGGCCTGAAGGATCTTTGGAGACTAGAGTCACCGCAACCACAAACTGTACCAGTTGCTACCATCCGGGAAACGGTACTGTAGCATAAAGGCCAGGACCAACAGGCTCCGGGACAGATTCTTCAACCAGGCCATCAGACTGCTTAACTCATGCTGACACAACTGTATTTCTATGTTATGTTAACCAGCCTGTTATACATACTATTTATCATTAATTACTATGAACTGCACATTTAGATAGGGGTGTAACATTAAGATTTTTACTCATGTATATGAAGGACGTAAGTAATAAAGTCAATTCAATTCCATGTTTCATTTTCCCCTCTCAATCATTCTTTCAGTCCCTCTCTGTAGGTGTTTAAAAGCTTTAAAATTCCCTGGACGTAAGTAATAAAGTCAATTCAATTACATGTTTCATTTTCCCCTCTCAATCATTCTTTCAGTCCCTCTCTGTAGGTGTTTAAAAGCTTCACAATTCCCTGTCTTCCTATTAATTTTTACTTTGTTGTATGCCCACTCTTTTGCACTTAGATTAGCTTGTCTTCCCCTGTCAGCCACGGTTGTACTATTTTGCCTTTTGAGTATTTATTTATTTTTGTAGTACATCTATCCTTCACCCTCCTCATTTTCCCAGAAACTGACACCATTTCTGCTCTGCTCTCATCCCTACCAGCAGCACCTCCTTGCCAACTCCTCTCTCAGACCACTGATTTCTTTTACTTCTCTGAAATATTACAACATTAGACTTTACTTTCTCCTTATCAAATTTCAAGTTGAACTCAGTCATGTTGTGAGCACTGCCTCCTAAGGTTTCTTTTAACTACTCAGCTCTGGTGCAATACATAACACCCAATCCAGTAGAGCTGTTCCCCGAGTAGGTTCAACGACAAACTGCTCTAGAAAGCCATCACGTTGCATTCAACAAACTCACTCTCTTGAGATCCTTTACCAACCTGATTTTCCCAATTGCCCTGCATGTTGAAATCTCCCATGATTATCATAACATTGTCCTTTTCATCAGCCTTTTCTATTTCCAGTTGTAATCTGTGGGCCACGACCCACTGACTGTAGGGAGGCCTGTATATGACTGCTGTCAGTGACATTTTTACTTTTGCAGTTCCTTACCTCAACCCACAAGGATTCAACATCTTCCAATCCTATGTCACATCTTGCTGCTGATTTACCAGCAGAGCCACACCACCCCCTCACCCGACCTTCCTATACCACCGATACATTGTGTAACCTTGGACATTCAGCTCCCAACTACAACCATCCTTCAGCCACGATTCCGTGATGGCCACAACATCATACTGACAATCGGTAATAGTGCAACAAGATCATCCACCTTATTTCTCATACTCCATGCATTGAGATATAACACTTTGTGTACTGTATCTGCTACCCTTTTTAATTCTGCATCTCTAATGCACTGATACTCACCATGCTGGCTGCAATTTACTCCTCGCATCTGTCTGCCCTATCTGACAGTCTGACTGCACGATATCTTTGCATTTATACCATCAGTCCTATCTCTTCACTCCAGATCCAACCCCCCACACCCCCACCAAATTAGTTTAAACCCTCCCCAACAGCTCTCTCAGACCTCTCTGTGAGAATATTGTTCTCCCTCGGGTCGAGGTGCGACCCATCCCTTTTGAGCAGGTCATTCCTCCACCAGAACAGATCCCAATGAACCAAGAACCTGAATCCCTGTCCCCAGTACCATCTTCTCAGCCATGTTTATCTGTCAAATTATCCTGTTCCTACCCTCACCAGCACGTGACACAGGCAGCAATCCAGAAATTACAACCCTGGGGGTGCTGCTTCTGAGCTTTCTACCAAACTCTCCAAATTCTATTATCAGGACCCCTTTGCTTTTACATCCTATGTAATTGGTCCCACAATGTACCAGGATATCTGACTGTTTTCCCTCCCTCTCTAAAAGTGCTGCAGACACGATCTGAGATGTCCATGACCTTAGCACCAAGGAGGCAACATACCATTCTGGTGTCCCATTCATGTCCATAGATTCTCCTGTCTGCTCCCCTGTAGATTGAGTCCCCTATCACTACCACTCCCCTCTTCTGCCTCTGACAACAGTGAGAGATGCTGATCCAGAAGGTGGAAGACCTGAGTCAATCAGACACTGGACTCACAGGGCACAAAGGACTTGTGTATTTTCCTGACAATCTCGGTCACCACACTGATACCCGCTTTTATTCCCTACAGTATCATGAAATCTGTATTAATTTCCCAGCTCCTGTGGTAGGATACAAACTAGTGTTTTGGCGTGTTAGTGCAGTGCGCCTGGGATCAGGACACAGTGGTTCATCTGCCAGTCCCTTGTATTAGTTGTATTGTGACCCTGTGCTGGTGTGTCCAGGGGTCTGACATCTCCAGCTGACCATGTGACAGTGATGCCTCCCAGTCGGTGGGGTTGATGTGGAATAAACTTCAGTTCCCCTTCAGCCTGTTATTACAGCCAATCTTTGCCTCAAGTTATGAATTAATTGTGTCTGATAAACAAGAAAAAATGAATCTTTGTAGTTTTACCTCGGTTAATGGCATCAAGTGTTTCTCTCAGCACTGTGTTCAACAAATAGAGGTGATCGAATTTTTCAACCGGTAGGGCCTCATCTGTCACTGACAATTCCTGGACATCGTCATTGATTCTGTAAATATTAAACTGCTGGTGATAAACTGGAATTTTGAACTATTTTACAAATCCATAGCGGGTTTCAGTAAAGAGCATGTCCTACCTCCTGTTCCGACGAGCTTCCTCCTGAAATAAATAAAAACACAAATCTGATTAGACTTGGACTTACTGTCCACATCCTGAATTTCATCCAAATCATTACAAAATGTTGAAAATTCCCATTCCCACAGTCACTCACACACACCAGCAATACAGAACCATGGGGAAAATTACAGGAAAAGTTTCTGAAAGTTAGACCAATACTGAGAGGATGAAACTTACGGGAAAGACAGGACAGGCTGTGCATTACCATCTGGATAAGGCGTCAGAATGATAAAATGGTACAATTTAAGATTAGTGATGGATTTGCTTGCGCGAAGGTGGAAAAAGTACCTGATTATAGTGAACACGAGAGGACATAGGTGCTTGGAAGTAGTACGGAGGAGATGTCGGGTAAGTGTTTTGGAATGGGTGGAATGAGCTGTCGGCAACAAAGGTGGAGGCGGATGCGATAGGGTCTTTCAAGAGACTCCTACACAGGTACATGGAGCTTGGAAAAATAGAGAGCTATGGCTAACTCGAGGTAATTTCTAAAGTCAGTAGATGTTCGGCACAGCATTGTGGGCCAAAGAGACTGTATTGTGTTGTAGGTTTTTTTTTGTTTCTATGTTTCTATTTATGGGGAGACCTTCAGACAAAGATAAAATGTCAGGTGGTTCTTAATAAATCCCACAAGAAATTTAGTGAGGATGATGTGGAACTCAGTGCCACAGGAGTGGTTGAAATGGAACAGCAGAGATTGAATGTAATGGGGAGGCTGGATAAACACGTGAGGGGCCAGGAAAATTGATAGAAGATGGACCTAATGCCCTGCTCATGACAGAAAATGGGACACAATCCCATGTAAAACTTATCCAAAAAATTAGAGACAGTGAAAGTTTCCGTAATCTGATGACTGAAGTGCCTGTATTGTGCTGTAAGTTTTCAATGTTTATATTTCTACGTTTCTAATGTGAAACTTAAACGAAAAATCAAAGAAACATGGAAAGTTTCCCTAATCTGACGGAAACCGGACATGGAGGATAAGTCTGACGTGTGGGTCAAATTCTTTGTTCTCACTGATTGACAGAGAGACCCTCACACCCACCGCACCAGACACACTCACAGCCTCTGATTGGAACTGGGTGTTAATGGAAGTTTTAGAGGGTATTTAATGTGGTAATTAAGGACACAATCAGCAGCTCTGTGTTATGATCAGTGTAAATCATTTCAGAGAAGATTGCATTCTGTCCTGGGATGTACAGAAGTTGTGGAAGTCCAGTTTTGGGACAACAACAGTCCTGAAAAGTTGCATCGATTGTTTGCTGAGAAACAGTTTACTGTCATTTGTAAATGCTGTGTGTAAGAGCAACGCGTCTGTTTTCTGTCTGCATTGTATTCGGAGTTATGTGTTTATTACGAAAACCAGTCATGTGAGTGGGGATGTGGTAAAGGTGAAGGGAATAAGTTACGTATTCGTACTTTGTTCTGGGCTGTTTTGAGCCTGGGACTGGCAGATGTCATATCTTTTGTTGACAGATTAATTGCAATTTAATTTATGATTAATTATGCAGAAAATTCATCGCTTAAATATTGTATGTTGCTGATAAAGGATCAAATATCTGTCTCCGACATTTTAGAATGTCATTAGCGGAGTGATTGGAGGTTCATCATGCGAGGAGAAAACTCTGTGTGAGGACACCAGCAGCGGTAATTGATTTGGTAGAATTGGCCGCTGTGCTGTGTTTATTTCAAATATACTACTGTTCATTTAGTTCAATTTGACAGAAATAAATTGAAATGTAATCCCTCACCTTGAGAAATATCACACCATCTTTCTGATCCATCTGTTCCTTTAACTTTGAGATTTCCTCCTGAATAAACCTTATATTCTCTTGAATCTTCAGAAGATTTTTCTCCATTGGATTTAGAATCCTCGCCTCTTCTTCCCTGAGATCCCTGAGTAAGCTCTGCTGTTTCTCTGTGATAATCTGGTGCAGTTCAGCAAACTGGGATGTGATGTGGGACTGAACGCTGTGTGACTGTTTCTGTCGAATTAAAGGTGAAGATTAGTTTACTGCATTGCTGTGTTGTATTTCCTTATGACATTAAGGTGACCATTCGGCCCATTGGGGTCCATACTACTTCTGAGACATTCCCGTCAATCCCATTCCATCAAGTTTTCCTGAAACCTATTCTCCCTCATTGACCCATTAACTCCCACCTGATTCACACACACTCTCCATCACCTTCACAGGGTTAATTGTAATTAACCATTTAACCAGCATGTTCTTGGGATGTGTCTAAAACCGTCATGGCCACAGGGAGAGCATGAAAACTCCACACAGACAGCAGCAGAGATCAGGATTGGACCCAGGTCACTGGAGCTGCGATACTCGGCTATTCTGCATTAAATGTAGCAAAACTCGACAGTAATATCAGAAATTCCGCTCAGGAAGCCTCACCCGAACTCCGGAAATCTTCTCTTTCTGTTGCTGCTCCTTTTCCTGGAAGTCTGATTTCTTTTTTGTGAGAGAGTCTAAGGAAGATTTTAGCTGATCCTGGAAGTCAGAGTGAAGGAAACAGAAACAAAGATGCATCAAAGGAAACAGGTGATCAAACCCGATTATCACACAAAATGCCGGAGGAACTCAGTGAGTCAGGCAGCATCTATTCAGGGGAAATAAACAGTCGGTGTTTCGGGATGAGGCCCTTCATTAGGACTGGGAAGGAATGAGACAGAAGCCAGAATAAAAAGGTTGGGGATGAGAACCAGCTGACAGGTGACGGGTGAGACAACGTGAGGGGGAACGTGGGGGAGGGTGATGAAGTGAGAAGCTGAGAGGGGACAGGTGGAAGAGGTCAGGGCTGGAGAAGAAGGAATCTAATACGAGAGGGCAATCGACCATGGAAGAAACGGGGAGAATTTGGGACTGTTTGGAGCCCTGAATGGTGGTGAGGCAGGGGTTGGTAGGAGTCAGGTTTAGCACTTGTCCCGTTTGCAGGTATCGGTGTCAGGAGGGAGATCAGTGGGGAGGAGCGAGTGGATAAAAGGGAGTTGTGTAGAGTGCGATCCCTATAGAGCGCGGAGAGTTGTAGTGGTGGAGGGTGGGAGTGGGCCCGTGCCTCGTGTTAGAATCCGATTGGAGATTGCGAACGGTTGGGGGATGATATGTTGTTTATGGAGGCTCGTGTCGTGGACAATAGACGATGGGGTGAGAATCAAATTCGAGTTAGTTTTACCTTGTAGATTTTAACAGCTTCTTTAATCGGCATGAAGCGGTGCTCTCGGTGTTCCTGCGCAACCGCACAGATCACACAGATCAGTGTCTTGTCCGTTTCACAAAACAGCTTCAGTTCTTCCTCATGTTCCTCGCAGTAAAGTTTACTTCTCTTCCCTTTGGGATTCAGGTTTATATTTCGAGCTTTTTCAGCCAGATTTGCTAAGGCCCGATTCACCCTGAGGCTGCGGTCAGCAAACTCCTCTCTACATTCCGGGCAGGAGTTTCTCTCCTCCCTTTCCCAACACCGTGTGATACAACAGCGACAGAAGTTGTGTCCGCACTCCAGTATAACCGGATCGGTGAAGAAATCCAGGCAGACGGGACAAATTGCCTCCTCGGTCCAACTCTCGGCCTTTCTTTTCGAAGCCATGTTAACTCGCAGCACTTCCTGATTCAGAATGCTTTCACTTTCGGGTAGCTGCTGATCCCCTGCAGTACCGCGATTGTCCACTACGCGCGCTGCAGTCTCAGGGAATGAATATAATGTCACTGCGTATGTTCAGTGGGAAAGAATTGTGGCCATTTCCATATCAGCGTGGGATCAGAAACACATTCAGTAGTTCCTAACAGAAATGAAAACTCGGCCATGGACTGCCTAAGCCCGGCTACGAACGGAGGAGTGTTGGGCATGGTTCTAGCAACCCCATCCCGTAAAAGCCCAGTGCGACAGAAACGTCAACTAAATCTCTAAAGCCCTCATCCCTGGGATGGAAAGGACGTTCCCCTGGAAGACGATTGGATCGTGTGGATAGAGGGGAGCCACAGGCCCGATCAAATCACGGCCCTGGGCAGAGGAATCTGGCGAGCTTGTGTCCCGATGGCGTGATGGGCTAAAGAAGAAGCAGAACAGAAATGAAAAGTCTGAGGCAGGACTAAAAGGGGCAAATTCTGAAAAGAGAGGCACAAGAGACTGCAGATGATGGAATCTCGAGTAGGAAACATGATGCCAGAGAAACTGAGCAGTGAACTACTGGGGTACCGCAAGGCTCAGTGCTGGGACCCCAGTTGTTTACAATATATATTCAAGATTTAGACGAGGGAATTAAATGCAGCATCTCCAAGTTTGCGGATGACACGAAGCTGGGCGGCGGTGTTAGTTGTGAGGAGGATGCTAAGAGGATGCAGGGTGACTTAGATAGGTTAGGTGAGTGGGCAAATTCATGGCAGATGCAATTTAATGTGGATAAATGTGAGATATCCACTTTGGTTGCAAGAACAGGAAAACAGATTATTATCTGAATGGTGGCCAATTAGGAAAAGGGGAGGTGCAACGAGACCTGGGTGTCATTGTACACCAGTCATTGAAGGTGGGCATGCAGGTACAGCAGGCGGTCAAAAAGGCAAATGGTATGTTGACATTCATAGCAAAAGGATTTGAGTATAGGAGCAGGGAGGTTCTACTGCAGTTGTACAAGGCCTTGGTGTGACCGCACCTATAGTATTGTGTGCAGTTTTGGCCCCCTAATCTGAGGAAAGACATTCTTGCCATAGCGGGAGTACAGAGAAGGTTCACCAGATTGATTCCTGGGATGGCAGGACTTTCATATGAAGAAAGATCGGATCGACTAGGATTATACTCACTAGAATTTTGAAGATTGAACGGGGATCTTATTGAAACGTATAAAATTCTAAAGGGATTGGACAGGCTTGATGCAGGAAGATTGTTTCCGATGTTGGGGAAGTCCAGAACGAGGGGTCACAGTTTAAAGAAAAAGTGGAAGCCTTTTAGGACCAAGATGAGGAAAAAGTTCTTCACACAGAGAGTGGTGAATCTGTGGAATTCTCTGCCACACGAAACAGTTCAGGCCGGTTCATTGGCTATATTTAAGAAAAAGTTAGATATGGCCCTTGTCGCTGAAGGGATCAGGGGGTATGGAGAGAAAGCAGGTACAGGGTCCTGAGTTGGATGATCAGTCATGATCATACTGAATGGCTGGCGGTGCAGGCTCGAAGGGCCGAATGGTCTACTCCTGCACCTAGTTTCTATGTTTCTATGTCAGGCAGCGTCTGTGGAGAGGAATGTACAATCGACTTTCAAGGTCGAGATCATTCATTCCGAAATGTCGATTCTCCATTTCCCCCCACATATGCTGCCTGACTCGCTCAGTTCCTCTAGCCGCTCGATTATGTTTTCCTCCGGGTTTAAGAGAGACAGACTGGGCTGTAAAACCGGAGTTAAGTAAATATTTAAAGCAGCTATTCAATCAGTTCATGATGTCAGGCTCCCGATGGTTAATCCCCTATCGTGGACCAATTTCAGCTCCAGATATTATCTGAAAACCCCGTCTCCGTGTCGAGACTCCAAATCAGAGCTCCGTGTCAAGATTCCTCCTGCTCGCTGTTCAAAGTTCACGTCTGCGCAAGCATCCCAACTCAATCTCCGTGCCTGAGTCCTGCACTTGGGTTCTCCTCAGTCGCTTTGAGTAACAGAACGAACTGGCCATTTTCATGCTACCTGTTCCCTTCGGCCAAAAGGGAGGGCTCACCAGTAGAAAGGAGAGTCAGACAACATTCCCTTCCGTCCCCCAAACCCGGATGCAGATCCAAGCTACTGAAAACTACCACCAACAGCCCCTGTCTCTGTCCGCCTTGGTGGACTCCGGTGCCGAGGGGAATCTGTTGGATGAAGACACAGCTTCCCAGTCCGGAATTCCTCGGGAGCCGTTGAGTACCCCTCTGGAAGCCCGGGCACTGGACGGAAGACGTCTGGCCCGAGTCACTCACTGAACACCACCACTGTCTTTGGTTCTCTCTGGGAACCATCGGGATCAGGTACAAGTATAGTTCTTGGGTATCCTTGGATAAGCCGCCATAACTCCCACATTGATTGGTCCACTGGGAAGATAGCCGGCTGGAGTCCGTTTTGTCACTCCGCTTGTGTACAGTCGGCCCTTTCCCCTGTAAAAGCCACCGCGACGTCGTCTGCCGCTGAACCCCCTGACACGTCCGGGGCTCCAGCGGAGTACCACGACCTGGGGCAAGTGTTTAGTAAGCACCGGGCCCTTTCCCTGCCTCCACTCCGACCATACGATTGTGCTATTGACCTTCTCCCCGGAGCTCCTCTCCCCACCAGTTGGCTCTATAACATGTCCTGACCAGTGAGGGAAGTAATGGAGGATTACATCAGTGAATCTCTCGCGGCGGGCATTATCCGACCGTCATCCTCCCCGGCGGGCGCAGGGATCTTCTTTGTGTGGAACAGGGTTGGTTCACTACGTCGTCCATCGACTAGCGAGGCCCAAATCATAAACCATGAAGAACGAGTATCCACTGCCCCTCATAAACTCCACTTTCCAACCACTTGACGGAGCCACCATCTTCTCCAGGTGGGACCCACGAAGCGCCTGCCATCTGGCCAGAATAAGGGAGGGAGACGAGTGGAAAACGGTATTTAATATTCCTCCAGCCACTTCGAATTCCTGGTCATGCCATTTGGCCTCACCAATGCCCCCGCTGATCTTCCAAGCCCTGATTAACGATATCCTAAGAGTCTTGACTAACCGTTTTGTGTTTGTGTTTTCTGGATGACATCCTAATCTTCTCCAGCAGTTTCCAGTTCATGTCCGTCAGTTGCTACAGAGGCTTTGGGAGAACAGATTATTCGTTAAAGCTGAGAAGTGTGAGTTCATCTCCTGAGGGAACATCACCGAGAGCGGGCGAGTGAGAGCGGATCCCGAGAAGATCCGGGCGGTGGCGGAGCGGCCATGACCCACGACACGCAGGCAACTCCAGCCATTTCTGGGCTTCGCGAACTTCTGTCTCCGGTTCATCAGGGAGTATGGTCGGGTGGAGGCGCCCCTTACCCACCTAGGACCCCTTTTCATTGGGAACCCGAAGCTGACTCAGCGTTCTCAGAGCTGAAGAGGCGTGTCACCTCTGCTCCCCTCCTGGTCCAACCAGACCCCTCTTGTCGATTCATGGTGGAGGTCGACGCCTCCGACTCTGGGGTGGGAGCGCTCCTCTCCCGAAGTTCAGGTCCTGATCAGAAACTTCATCCCAGTGCCTTCTTTTCTCGCCGGCTGTCTCGCGCCGAACGAAATTACGACGTAGGGAACCGGGAGTTACTGGCGGTCAAACTCGCTTTGGAGGAGTGGAGGCACTGACTGGAGGGAACGGAACATCCGTTCATCATCTGGAGCGAACGCAAGATCCTCGCATACATCCAAACGGCTAGACGCTTGAATTCCCGCCATCCCGTGGGGCATTGATTTTTGGCCGGTGCAGGTTCACCCTCACCCATCGTCCGTGGTCCAAGAATGGGAAGCCCGATGCTCTCTCCCGTCCATACATTTCCGAGGAGGGCCTTCCCAACCCCGAGACCATTCCTCCACCATCCTGTGTAGTGGCTGCCCTCACCTGGGAGATCGAGGCCATAGTTAAAGAGGCCCAACGGACTCAACCTGACCCTGGCAACGGACCCTCCAATCTCCTCTTTGTGCCCGATTCCGTTCGATCGCAGGTTCTCCAGTGGGGACACACGTCTCGTTTCGCCTGCCATCCCGGGATCGATCGGACTCTGTCCCTCCTGAAGAGACATTTCTGCTGGCCCTCCTTGGACACTCCCGTTCCTTTGTCTCTGTCTGTTCTGCTTGCACCCGTGGAAAAGCCTCCCACCGACCACCTGCTGGATTGCTTCGTCCCCTACCTGTCCCGAGCCGCCGCTGGTCTCACATCACGCTGGATTTTGTTACGGGACTACCTCCTTCAGATGGGAACACTGTCGTACTCACCGTGGTGGACGGCTTCTCCAGAGCGGTGCACTTCATAGCCCTTCCCAAACTCCCTACAGCTCGGAGAACAGCCGACCTTCTCGTCCATCACGTCTTCCGCCTGCACCCCTCTGACATTATTTCTGACCGGGGTCCCCAATTCGTCTCACAAGTTTGGACATCATTTAGTCAAGCCCTGGGAGCCTCAGTAACCCTGTCATCCGGACCCAAAGGCACTGAACTACCAGGAACAGGACTAGGCGTAAGAAGGAAGCAAGGACAGTGGGAAAGAAAGGACGCTGGACACGACACAGGCTCCGGACGAGACAAGGATTCCGGGCCCGGGCTGGGACTTGACGATGATAGCGGAAGCAGGTCATGGAACTGGGAACTGGGAGCCTGGGCTTGGACTCCCAGCCAGAGACTGGACAAGGACCCAGAACCTGGGTCTTGCCTCGGGCTCGGACTCCAGAACCAGGCTCGGACAAGACGTGGCTACAGGACAAGGAGAGTCACAGGACTGGACGTGAGACTCCTGGACAGGACAAGGGAACCCCAGCACCGGGCTGGGCAAGGTACACCTGGGCTGAGCGAGGCACATGACAAGACGAGAACCCAACGCCGTGGCTTGAACAGGCGAAGGACCTTGGACCTGACTGGGACTGTGCGAGATCCCAAAGCCTTGACTTGGTCGAGGAAGAGACAGGGACGCAAAACACAGAGCCGAGGGAGAGACAGGGACAAGGAAATCCAAGGCCCCTCCTTGGATACAGGACGTAGGCCCGTGAGTCATTACACAGAACACAGAGCCGGGACGGGACCCCTCCTTGGATACAGGACGTAGGCCCGTGAGTCATTACACAGAACACAGAGACGGGACGGGACCCCTCCTTGGATACAGGACGTAGGCCCGTGAGTCATTACACAGAACACAGAGCCGGGACGGGACCCCTCCTTGGATACAGGACGTAGGCCTGTGAGTCATTACACAGAACACAGAGCCGGGACGGGACCCCTCCTTGGATACAGGACGTAGGCCCGTGAGTCATTACACAGAACACAGAGCCGGGACGGGACCCCTCCTTGGATACAGGACGTAGGCCCGTGAGTCATTACACTGAACACAGAGCCGGGACGGGACCCCTCCTTGGATACAGGACGGGACTCATTACACAGAACGCTGAACACGACAAGACGGTTCCCAAAGCTAGGTAGCGGCAAACGGGCGGACCTGCCTAGCGGAGTTGTGGACACAAAGAGTTGTTCCTAACAGGGCGAGGCTCCCGACACAGGCAAGACGAGACAAGGTTCCAGGCAGAGGCAGAGCAAGGCGAGGCGAGGCTCCAGGCAGAAGCAACACTAGGCGAGGGGAGGCGAGGCAAGACTCCAGGCAGAGTCAAAGCGAGGTGAGGCAAGTCTGCAAGCAAACGCAACGCAAGGCTCCAGGCAGAGGCAAGGCAAGGCTCCAGGCAGAGGCGAGGCGAGGCTCCAGGCAGAGGCAAGGCAAGGCTCCAGGCGAGGCAAGGCGAGGCAACGCAAGGCTCCAGGCGAGGCAAGGCAAAGCAAGAGGAAGGTGAAGGGATGGGATACAGACGGGGGTTAGGACAGGAGCAATCCAGCAGCCAGAGGCTGAATCCTGAAGCTGTTTATTAGACCAGACCAAAGAAGAATCAGCTGCCTCAAAAGAAACTGGGAAAACCCGGAAAACCTGGAATAAGGAGCATGGACCGAAACATGAACCGGAATGCGGGTTTCACGGACCGAACCATGACAGTGTCTGCATCTCAATGTGTTATATGTCACCGCATGTGTGTCTGTCCGTCTCTTTGCGTGTGTATGAGTGTTTGTGTCGGAAACCAGCGAGCAGACAGTTCTCAGCCTTTGTCGTGATGGTGTGACGACTAAGAACAAATGGCGAGTGTGGAGGAAACCCTTTTCAGGACACCAGAGGGATGTGTGGACACTGGCTCAGGGAACTGGATAGCATTGCATTGCTTGTCAGTGAAACAGAAATATCATGGGCTTAATTCTGAAGAGGGGAGAGCTCGGACAGTCTCTACGCAATGCATTGGGGAGGCTGGAAAGGGAATGAGAGACTGAACCTATGAGGAGCGCTTGATGGCTCCAGGACGGTGTAACTGGGAGGCTTTTAGTGGGACCTTGTCCAGATTTGTCCCAGTACCGGGAACAGGCAGCTCTCCTGGACGGTGTAACTGGGAGGCTTTTAGTGGGACCTTGTCCAGATTTGTCCCAGTACCGGGGACAGGCAGCTCTCCTGGGCGGTGTAACTGGGAAGCTTTTAGTGGGACCTTGTCCAGATTTGTCCCAGTACCGGGGACAGGCAGCTCTCCTGGGCGGTGTAACTGGGAGGCTTTTAGTGGGACCTTATCCAGATTTGTCCCAGTACCGGGGACAGGCAGCTCTCCTGGGCGGTGTAACTGGGAAGCTTTTAGTGGGACCTTGTCAGGAGTTGTCCCACAGCTGGGGACAGGCAGCTCTCCGTAAAGGGGTGACTGGGATGGGTTTATATTGTGTTGTTCACTTGTTCTGAGTTATTATTCAGAGTGAACCCTTGGTCCAGTGTTTCACGTCTCCCGGTGGAGTCTGTCACAGATCAACTGAACCGGTGCCCATGGATCTGCTGCCGCCTGTTAACGGATTGAACTATGCTGTAGAATTAATCCATTAACGGAGCCACCCGGTCTCTGGTTACTAAGTTGTTCCTGCTTTCCCTCTGAGACCCGTCGTAATTTGGGGCGCTGTATTGACCCGAAGATAGGTCTCGCCCCGAAACGATAGTTTTTCCATTCCATGGATACTGCCGGACCTGTTGGGTACCGCCAGTATTTTGTGTGTGTTTCTCCTCTCTGTATCCCTTCTCTACCCCGTCAGATATTGAGATGCTGAGTTTCAAGAGGCCTGGCCAGTCACGGTTAAATCAGTTAAACCGGGATCTGCTCCGATCGCTGTTGTTCATGCAGATTGGGTCGCTGTATCGACCCGAAGATAGATCTCGCCCCGAAACGACAGCTTTTCTATTCCATCAATGCTGCCTGACCTGCTGGGACCCGCCAGCATTTTGTGTGTGCATGCAGATCGCTTTTATCGCCGACGATTGTCCACACATCGTCGTCCCTTCATATGGAAGAATGCAGGTCAAGGACAGAGTGACCCGTGTCTGATGTTAGATTAGCAGCCGTTCACAGGGTCTCTCTCTCTCTCTCTCTCTCTCTCTCTCTCTCTCTCTCTCTCTCTCTCTCTCTCTCCTCTCTCTCTCTCTCTCTCTCTCTCTCTCTCTCTCCCCCTCTCTCCCCCTCTCTCCCCCTCTCCCCCTCTCTCTCCCTCTCTCCCCCTCTCTCCCCCTCTCCCCCTCTCTCTCCCTCTCTCTCCCTCTCTCCCCCTCTCTCCCCCCCCCTCTCTCTCTCTCTCTCCGATTGTGATCCTGTCCCGGGGTAAGTGCGGCCTCTCTACCTGCACCACTCGCTACCTGGTGGCCACGGCAGCGGCCGATCTACTGACCATTGTCACCGGGGTCATTTTGACTCGAATCAATTGGTATTGCTTTCCGTTGAATTTTCTGGATATCACCCCTGTGTGCAGTGTTATCGATGTACTGAGCTTCACAGCCACACACTGTTCTGTCTGGTTCACCGTCACTTTCACCTTTGATCGGTTTGTCGCACCGGGAAAACTGCGGCTGTGGTTCTGACAACAACCGGTATACTATTCTGTCTGAAAAACGTTCCCCGATACTTCACATGGGAACCCAGCGTGATCATCGACAATATGCCGTGGTTTTGTAGAACCATGGACAGTTATTACACTGACCCTGGATGGAGAGGGTATGACTGGCTCGATACGGTTTTAACTCCGTTCCTCCCTTTCGCTGGGATCCTGCTGCTCAACGCTCTGACAGTCAGACACATTTTAGTGGCCAGTCGGGTCCGTAAGGGGCTGAAGGGTCAGAACAAGGGGGAGAACCGCAGTGACCCGGAGATGGAGAGCAGGAGGAGGTCTGTGGTTTTACTCTTCACCCTCTCCGGCAGCTTCATCCTCCTGTGGATGACGGTGGTTGTAAATTTCATATATTATCAGGTCTCAGGAAAAGGATTCGAATTCAATGATTCTGAATTGATATTTCACTACGTCGGGTATTTCCTGATGAATTTCAGCTGCTGCACGAACACATTTATTTACGCGGTGACTCAGTCAAAATTCAGGGAGCAGGTGATCACCGCGGTGAAATATCTCGACACCTCGGTGTTTCAGTTTATCAATAAAGCCGCGTCCTGAGCACGAGCCAATGCGGCCGCTGAGTCTCGAGCCCGGGCTCCGGTTCCTCTCATTCACTGCCTGATGGCCAAGGTGTTATTCCCGGGCCGATTTTCCCAGCGACCGGCAGCTGCGGGACATTCGGGTAGTTTGTGTGGTGCAGGGAGGGGGCGTGGACGTGAGGGAGTAAAACACCGTCATTGCGACTCAAAAACTCATTGGCCCGCCATATGCCAATCAATGTACTGCTCCAGAATGCCGCCCACCATTTGGTCTGTGGATATGTCGGTCTATTCCCCTTCATGCTCAGTACCTCACAGTCTGACGTTCCCAGAGGACTGTAGGGCTGGTATGATACTGGTTGGCTAGTCCACTGTCAGTTACTCTGATCTCCAACTTCCACATGAATAATGGTCTAACGCGAAAATACAGGGCGGGGTATGGATAAATGCTGTTTATTTATTCGTGAAAAGCCAGGTCACCTCATCTTAATATCGCCTCCGCTACTACCAATGACTGTCGTCTATAGCTGAAAGCTGATTATAGCTGAGAGATTAGTATGCAAGGATGCATACAGTATCGAAAGAACAGGCTGGAAGGCAGAGGTGGTGGCGTAGCTCTGTTTGTAAATAAACAAGTAAAATCAAACCATTAGGAAGAGGTGATGCAGGGGCGGAAGGTGTTGAACCATTGTGGATAGAGCTAAGGAACTACAAGGTGAAAGACACTGTATAGACCATGGAACAGCAGTAAGGATGTGACCTACAAATTAAACGGCAGATAGTGAATGCTTACCGAAAAGGAAATGGTAGAAGAGTCATGAGGAATTTAAATGTGCATGTCGATAGGAAAAATCCGGTTCAGCCGGGTTCCTGGTAGAGGGATTTCTCGAGTGCCTTCGAGATCGCTTTTTAAGGCAGCTCACGATTGAACCGACTGGAGGATCCGCTCTACTGAATCGGGTGTGGGGCAATGAAGCAAAAGTGATTGGAAACCTGAAAGTAGAAGAACCTTTAGGGACAAACGAGCATAATGTTTTTGAATTCACCCTGAAGTTTGAGAAGGAGAAGTGGAAATCAGATGTGGCGGTATTACAGCAGAGTCACGGTAATCACAGAGGCGATTACAATCGGCCAGAATTAACTGGAAAGATCACCGGCAGGATCCACGGCAGGGCAGCGATGGCTGGAATTTCCGGAAGCAATTCGGAAGGCACGGGATAAATACATCACAAAAGAGGAAGAGATTTGCAGGAATGTCAATGCCAGCATAAAAGCCGAAGAGAATTGAGAAAAAAAAAATTGCTGGATGTTAAACAACTGGGAAGCTTATGAAAGCCAAAATAAAACAACTAAAAAGTCATTAAGAAGGTAAAGATGGAATACGAATTTAAGCTAGACAGTGATATAAAAGAGGACACCAAGCATTTCTTCAGATACATAACGTGTAAAAGGGTGGAGAGAGTGAATTTCGGGCCGTGGGTAAACGATGCTGGAGACTTAGTAACGGGGCAAACGAAATGGAGGACAGAAACGGTATTTTAGGAATATGGGCAAAAAAGTTGGCAGATGGTGGACAGAGCAAACACGAGGAAATCTGCAGATGCTGGAAATTCAATCAACACACACAAAATTCTGGTGGAACACAGCAGGCCAGGCAGCATCTATAAGGGGAAGCACTGTCGACGTTTCGGGCCGAGACCTTTCGTCAGGACTAACAAAAGGTAGTAAGGGATTTGAAAGTAGCGGGGGGAGGGGGAAATGTGAAGTGATAGGAGAAGACCGGAGGGGGTGGAATGAAGCTAAGAGCTGGAAAGGTGACTGGCGAAAGTGATAAAGAGGTGGAGAAGGGAAATGATCATCGGACAGGAGGACTCGGGAGAAAGAAAGGGGGAGGGGGGAGCAGCAGAGGGATATGGAGAACAGGCAGAGTGATGGGCAGAGAGAGAGAAAAAAACAAACAACTAAATATGTCAGGAATGGGGTAAGAAAGGGAGGAGGGGCATTAACGGAAGTTAGAGAAGTTGGAGTTGGAGGAACAACACCTTATATACCGGCTGTGTAGACTCCAACCTGAGTTTGGATTCATTTTGACAGTCGAGGAGTCCATGGATAGACATATCAGAATGGGAATGGGACGTGGAATTAAAATGTGTGGCCACTGGGAGAACGTGCTTTCTCTGGCGGACCGAGCGTAGGTGTTCAGCGAAACGGACTCCCAGTCTGCGTCGGGTCTCACCAATATATAAAAGACCACACCGGGAGCACCGGACGCAGTATACCACACCGGCCGACACACAGGTGAAGTGTCACCTCACCTGGAAGGACTGTCTGTGTCCCTGAAAGGTGGTGAGGGAGGAAGTGTAAGGGCAGGTGTAACACTTGTTCCGTTTACAAGCATAAGTGCCAGGAGCGAGATCGGTGGGAAGGGATGAGGGGTGTGGGGTTGGGGTGACGAGTGGACAAGGGAGTCCCTCATATGGAGCGATCCCTGCGGAAAACAGAAAGGGGTGAGGGTGGGAATGATGTGCTTGGTAGTGGGATCCCAATGGAGATGGCGGAAGTTACGGAGAATTATACGTTGAACCCGGAGCCTGGTGGGGTGGTAGGTGAGCACAAGGGGAACCCTATCACGAGTGGGGTGGCGGGCTGATGGGATGAGGGGCAGATGTGCGGGAAATGGGAGAGATGCGTTTGAGAGCAGAGTTGATGGTGAAAGAAGAGAAGCCCCTTTGTTTAAAAAAGGAAGACATCTCCTTCGTCCTGGAATGAAAAGCCTCATCCTGAGAGCAGATGCGGCGGAGACGAAGGAATTGTGAGAAGGGGATAGCATTTTTGCAAAAGACAGGATGGAAGAGGTATAGTCCAGGTAGCTGTGAGAGTCTATAGAATTATAGTAGGAGGAACCAAAGGAGAAATTATTGAGAGTAAGAACTAATTCCGCTAGACGGAGTAGAGTGGTGGTAGAGGGGAATTGGTTAGGTCTGGAATCCAAAAAGAAGCGAAGAGCTTTGAGACCGTCCGGGTGGAGGATGGACCAGGCGGTGCAGGCCAGGGAACTTACAAAAATTGAAAAAATTCAAAGCCTGAGTAGTAGAACGAACATAGGTGGAAAGAGATTGAACAAGGGAGGATAAGACAGTGTCAAGGTATGCAGAAATGAGTTTGGTGGGGCAGGAGCAAGCTGAGAGAATAGGTCCACCTGGACAGGCAGGTTTGTGGATCTTGGGTAGGAGGTAGAAACGGGAAGTACGGGGTGTGGGAACTATGAGGTTGGTGGCAGTGGATGGGAGATCCCCAGAGCTGATAAGGTTGGTGATGGTATAGGAGACAGTGGCCTGGTACTTCTTAGTGGGGTCATGATCAAGGGGTAAATAAGAGGAGGTATCAGAGAGTTGTCGCTGTACCTCGGCCAGGTAGAGGTCAGTAATCTAGACAACAACAGCTCCCCCTTTATCAGCGGGTTTTATAGTGAGGTTGGGATTGATGCGGAGGGAGCGGAGAGCAGAGCGTTCGGAAGGAGTGAGGTTGGAATTGGAACAGGGTGTGGTGAAGTCGAAACGGTTGATGTCCCGTCGGCAATTAGCAATAAAGAGATTCAGGGCAGGCAGAAGAACACAGCGGGTTTCCATGAAGAGGAGGAGGGTTGAAGACGGGAGAAGGGGTCATCGGTGGGGGTAGGAAATTCCTTGCCAAAGAAATAAGCTCGGAGACGGAACCGGCGGAAGATGAGTTCAGCGTCATGGCGTATGCAGAACTCGCTGAGGTGTGGGCAAAGGGGGACAAAGCTGAGGCCCTTACTGAGGACAGAGCGCTCTGCCTCAGAGAGTTGAAGGTCGGAGGGAATGGTAAAGACCCGGCACGGATGAGAGATGGGATCAGAGGGGGGAGGAAGGCTGGTAGTGTCAGTGGAGAGGGAAGGGTTGGGGTGAGAGGAAGATGGAGCCTCTGACGGCTCAGGAGCTGACGATGGGATCTGAGGGAGAGGGGATTGCAGAGTGGTGGCGGGGGAAAGGGAGAACAGCCTTTAATAAAGCCTGTTTGATTCATAGAGATGATTTTAATTAAAATATTTTCAGGATAATGTGATCGAAAATGGCGGAGATGAACAACAATAAAACTAGTCCGGGATTCCATAATGGGGGTAAAAAAAAATACCCAAATTAAAAGCCCGGAAAAAAAGTCGATATCTATAGACGCAAGCCCCAGAAAAGCATCGACGCTGTTATAGCTCTGCCTACGTGGATATAAAAAAGTAATCTCTGGCCCCCGCTACCGGACATAAAGCTCATTACAGTCGACATATATCTCAGTAAAGTTAACTGTAAAAGATAGTGTTTTGCCTATAAAACAAAACGACCTTCAATTTGAAAGTAACCTTCATAGTATTAGATAAGGGAAGAAAAACACATCCACAACAAATCTTGAAATATTTGCACAAAAGAAAAACAATCGCCATCTTTAAATTATCCAATCTATCTTTAAAACACAAGAAAAACCTAATAATTACTTAAAAGATCTTCAATAAAGCATACAGAATAAAAACAAAAAAATAATTCATTTAAATGCTGAAAAAAAAGTTCTCGATAGTACAAACTGAACTACAGCCTATCAACAGTTCTCCCACTATATCTTCTGAGGTTAAAACCGTCCAAACCAGTCTTTTTCAGAAATAAAAATGAATTTTAAGCTAAAAACTTTCTGTGACCACCAGATCTTCCAGTCTTATCAGTCTTTACACCGCGGGACACTCAAGCCGTTATAAATCATTCAAACTTCAGGCTTCAGACTGGTCGTGGTTGAAATATTTGCACAAAAGGAAAAACAATCGCATTCTTTGAATTATCCAATCTTTCTTTAAAACGTAAAGAAATCCAAGCAATTACTTAACAAAAAAACTTTAAAAAAGCATACAGAACAAAAAAAAAGATGGTTCAGAATTATCTACAGTCTTTCAACAGTCCTCCCGCTATATCTTCGAAGGTTAAAACCATCCGAACCAGTCTTTTTCGAAGCTAAGAATACATTTCAAGGTAAAAACTTTCTATAACCATCAAATCTTCCAATTTCATCGCTTTACACCACGAGACAGTCAAATTATTATAAATTATTCAAACTTCAGATTCGCCATCCGACCCGTCAGACAAAGAGTTAATAAAACGCAATGCTTCGGCTGGATCTTCAAAAATACGAACTCCAGAATTTTTAACAAAAAGCCTTAATTTGTCTGGCTATTGTAATAATGGAAAGAGCTTTCTTTGAAAAGCTAATTTCATAGAAGCGACAAATGCAGCACATTTCTTAACAATTTCACGTGGAAAACCTTGAAAAAAACGAACTTCTGAAACTTGAAATTGAAATAATCTTTGTTTTCTTGCAAGTTTAATGATCCGGTGCTTGTCTCTAAGACGGAGAAAACGCACAACGACATGACTGTTTTTACCTTCATCCAAAGATTTTAAAGCACCGGTTCTGTGAGCCGATTCAAGCTCCGGGTGTTGCAAACAAACCTCCGGAAATAAAGACTGAAACATTTTATCAAAATAATCCAGTGTGCCCAACAATTCGAATATTATTCCGACGCTATCGAGCTTCCAAATCCACGATCCGTTGTTGAGTCTTTTCCAAACGAGAAGAAAGGTCAGCCGCATTTCGATTCACTTCTTTAAGATCGAGGCTCAGAGAGTCAATTTTTTCTTCAAATTTCTCTTTTAGTTGAGTTATTTCAGTGCAGATACCGGTGATTCGAGATTCCAATCTCTTGACCTAAGGGGCTTCTTCCGAGAACTCGTCAGCTTTGTTTAGATTTTCCGTTAGAGGTCGGGATTTCGTCTGGTGAATAGCCATAATTATAACTATTGTTATACAAATTCGACTGAATAAAGTTAAGATTTCAAAGTTTGAATCGGAAAAGGGAGAGATTAAAGACGGACAATAAGCAACTAAGTCCCACATGCCCGCAGCGGGAGGTGGAGTCCGGAAGGACTTTGGATTGAATTATGGAAAGGATGTTTCCCATGGTGGGAGAGTTTAGGATAAGAGGGCATAGCCTCAGGAGAGAGGGGCGCCGTTTCAAAACAGAGATGTGGAGAAATTCTTTCAGACCAACGGTGGTGAATTTGTGGAATTTCTTGCCACATGCAGCTGCAGAGCCCACGGCGTTGGGTGCATTTAAGGCAGACATTGATAGTTTCTCGATTGGACATGGCATCAAAGGTTCAGGGGAGAATGCCGGTAGCTGGGGTTGAGGAGGACGGAAAGAAAGGATCAACCATGAGTGAATGGTGGAGCAGACTCGATGGGCCGGATGGCCTAACTCTGCTTCCATGTCTTATGGCTTTATGGGAATGAGGATTGAGCAGGAGACTGCAAGACTTTCTCTGAGTTTTATATTTGGACGGTCGGTGCTGGTACGGGTGGGAACCCACAACGCCGTATTTGAAACCCTTTGTTATCTAATTTTATGATTAATGATATTCTCTCTGAGACAGGCACTGAGGTGTGCAAATCACTATATGCAGATGATGGAGCTTTATGGCTTAGAAGCATAAATTGCAATTATATTGTATATTGGATCCAATTAGCAGTTATTAATTTTGAACAGTCGGCAAATATATGATAATTTAAGCTTTCAGTAGCTCATGAACAAGTTCTGTGTTTTATAAATGTGATTAATAGGCATGCAGTTGATTTGAAATGATATGGTCAAACTCTTCAAGTCGTGACAGCGGGAAGATTTCCAGGCATGTGGGTGGATAATCAGCTGGCATGGAAGCGCCATATCAGAAAAAAATAACATTAAATATTCTCAGTTGTCTATATGAGTATTCTGGGGAGCTGCATGAATATCATTGTGGGCCATGTTAATTTGTTTCATTGGATCTGTTCTTGATTATGGTTGCGTGACTTATAGATCAGCGTATTCTTCAAGTTTAAAGTGTTCGGGAGTGTTCTGGCGCAATAAGGTGGTCCCCTGTTTCAGCTTTACTGGTTGAAATAAGCCAAGTATAATTGCGGAGATTGCAGTTGATATTAACACACTGGATTCATCAGACGGGACAAATAAATTACCATCCTGTTGAAGGTGTGTTCGAGGACGGTTGGCAACATCACTCGAAGAGCGTTTTCAAGTTTAGGTGGCTGTGATCTTATCGTGCTGGGAAGATGGGAATGTGGGATTATGCAATATTCCCCAATGTCAGGTTCTTTGAAACCCCATCTTGTTCTGCCTCTGACTAGCTGATTTTAGGTCACAGTTTAATAAGTCTAAGAATTCTGCAATGTCCGAGAGTCTGTTGATTCATCAGTATATTTTGGAAAACTATTATGATATATTAACTGTTGCTGAAAAGTCAAAAGATAACAACTGAGATGTTCCTCTGGCTGTTTCTGTGCCTTAATCACAGGTAATGGCAAAGAAACAACTTACGAACCATTGTATCAGTACACAGAGAAGAATTTGTTGCCATCATTTTAAGCTTACACTGGGTGGAGGAAATTTGTCCGTGTCAAGCTCTAATTTATTCACATGCCTTTTCGGTTTTGATGATTCTTAAAACAATTTATTCCAGCGGTCGGTCAGATTTACTGTTGGAAACTGATTGGCCCACTTCTTATGAGTTTTATGGGTCTTCTTATGATCTCAACCTGCACGAAGAGATTGAGTTACAAAAGCTGATACAATTCCAGCGGTGGATAAAGACCTTCCACCCGGCAAATCAGAAGCTAAGGGGTTGGTGGGATTGAGAATTTTTGAGATTGGGATTGTCCTGACGAAGGGTCTCGGCCCGAAACGTCGACAGTGCTTCTCCCTGTAGATGCTGCCTGGCCTGCTGCGTTCCGCCAGCATTTTGTGTGTGTCACTTATAGCAAGACTGTTTGGATAATGAGCATAAAGGAAACACCACTGCAGAATGCATAATTGTTAGCTTTATGGGGGAACGGAGTAAAACAAGAAGGGAAAGAATTTTATTCAACAAGGAATTAGTGAAGTTTTTATTTTCTAATTCTCTGCACCACACTCCAGTCCAGTTAGTGGCCGGAATCCGACTTTAATTTGATCTGTCAAACGCCTTTTAACCAAACCCCGCCCCAATTATATTAGCAAATCATTAAAGGGGAATGCGGAGAGTAGTGTGATTGACATTGGATTAGACAACCACCATTCGACAAGATCCCCGCCGTTTTGAGGGCTGTAAGGTTGATGGGCCGCAAAAGGAATAGATGGACATATGCACAGACCAATGGCTGGACAGCATTCCGGTGTATGTCTTTGACTGACCTCTGGCAGGTCCAATGCGGTACTGAGTCTCCAGGACGGTGCTTCGCCCCTCACAAAACACATACTATCCTAATGTCTCAGAGCTGCCGGTCGATGCGACAACCTGCCGGGAATAACACCTGGGTGATCAGGGGGTGAATGTGAGGAGCTGGAACCCTCACTGCAACCGCCTTTGGCTTGTGCTCAGGTCGCGGCTTTATTAATGAACTGAAGCACCGAGGTGACCGGATATTTCACCGCGCTGATCAACTGCTCCCTGAATTTCGACTGAGTCACCGCGTAAATAAATGTGTTCGTGCAGCAGACTGAAATCCATCAGTAAAACCCCGACGTAGTAGAAGATCCACTGAGAAACATTGAATTCGAATCCTTTTCCTGAGACCTGATAATATATGAAATTTACAACCATTGTCATCCACAGGAGGATGAAGCTGCCGGAGAGGGTGAAGAGTAAAACCACAGACCTCCTCCTGCTCTCCATCTCCGGGTCACTGCGGTTCTCCCCCTTGCTCTGACCCTTCAGCCCCTTACGGACCCGACTGGCCACTAAAATGTGTCTGACTGTCAGAGCGTTGAGCAGCAGGATTGCAGCGAAAGGAAGGAACGGAGTTAAAACCGTATCGAGCCAGTCATATGCTATCCACCCGGGGTCAGTGAGGTAATTGTCCCTGAGTTCACAGCGCCCCGGTACATTGTCGATGATCACCCTGGGTTCCCGTATGAAGTATCGGGGAACGTTTTTCAGACAGAACAGTACACTGGTTGTTGTCAGAGCCACAGTCGCAGTTTTCCCGGTGCAATATTTTGTTTTCAGCTTCCGGCAACAAATGGCGACAAAGCGGTCAAAGGTGAAAGTGACGGTGAACCAGACAGAACAGTGTGTGACTGTGTAGCTCAGTACATCGATAACACTGCACACAGGGGTGATATCCAGAAAACTCCATTGGAAGTAATACCATCTGATTCGAGTCAAAATGACCCCGGTGACAAAGGTCAGTAGATCGGCCCCTGCCATGGCCACCAGGTAGCGAGTGGTGCAGGTAGAGAGGCCGCACTTTCCCCGGGACAGGATCACAATCGCCACTACATTCACTGGAGAGAGAAAGAGAGAGAAACAGACACTTGACACATTCTCCGGGAATTAACACCGGATCGAGTTGCAGCTAAAGATGTCTGTGAACGGCTGCTGATCTAGAACCAGACACGGGTCACACTATCTCTGGACTCTTTTCTTCAGTGTGGAGATAAAGGAATGTGTGGGCAATCGTCGGCGATATAAACGAGCTGAATGAGCAACAACGATCGCTGCTGATCCGGATTCCAGTCGCTGATGGGATCGGTTTCACTGTCTTAACCGTGACTGACCAGGACTCTGGAAAATCAGCATCTGATGTTTCCAAGATGAGATACAGAGGGGAGAAACACACTGAAAACACTGGAAACAGTATTAGCAGAGACTGAGTGGCTCAGTTGACGGATTAATTCTACACCGCAGATCAATTCGGTAACACTCGTGAGCAGATCCCTGGACAACGGAGCGGGTGATCAGACCAAATTATTGACCAAAAGGCAGCGGGATACGATTGTGACATACTGGACAGGGTGACGCGAAACACAGCACCAGGGGCTCTCTTTGATCAATAACTCAGAAACAGTGAACCTGACAATGAACACCCCCCCACCTCCCCAATCTCACCTTCTCGGAGAGCTACCTGTCCTCAGCACTGGGACAAATCTGGACAAGGTATCATTAAAGACAAGAACAGCGTTTGAGTCGATCCCGTGAGTTAGAGGAGAGACAGAGGTTTAGTTCCCTTTGTCATTGAATATGAAAAATCGGAAAGTGGAATTGACAGGATCGATATCTCTGGCAGATATTTGTACAATGATTATCAAGTTGGAAGATGGTAAAATGATCATGAATAAGTTCACACCGGTAACAATCAGAAATTCCAAACATGAATCCCTCTGCTCACTCACCGGGAACTCCAACAACGGCAATGAACACGTACATTACTTTCTGCACTCTCTTGTACATATCGAACAATGCAGACATTTTCTCTGTCCAGTGATTTGGCCCCCCTGAGTTACACGCGATCTCTCGGAATGAAATGCTGAGGCAGCACATGCCTCGGGTTTTTAATGCAATTCAGTGACTCCACAGGGACAGATTTCAACAGATTTAAAAATAAATATTTTAAATTATTTACAAATCGATTACATCAGACACGTGAAATTCCCGCGGTGACCGATGGCGATTTAGCTATTCAATTAATATGAAGACCATTGGGAGCTAATTTGTCCCAACGCAGGTGACTGAACCGTCCGAGTTATCTTATCAATTAAATGTGCTTCCAGTGTAAATATGCACTTCAAAGTAACCATTTATCAGACACAAAATATTGAAGTAAATTATGCCATTGCAGCTTGTGAAATTGTATTGAATCACGAACACTACGCCGGCTGATGTTGTCGTGGGATCAGCGACTTTGGAGCGAACGTTCCCGAGTTCGAATCCAGCCGGCTCACAAAAACCTTTGTGTGTCTGTGTGTGGGTCGACCGACTATCTCTGCCTGACCCTGCCGGACTATACATGTGTCCATCTCCAATTCACTTTATCCACTTGGTTTAGTCCCTTCGCATCTGTCTCTCCAAACTGCACAGTTCCAACCCTTCACAAAATGGTTGCCTGAACAATTAAAAAAAAGACAAGAACAGAGGGCATAATTCAAATTGCATTTATTAGTAGTCTATGTACAAATAGAATAACTTCGAGACTTGTCGCAGCTCCAAATCAGGAGGCACCCCTACATGCACTTTAGATTGTGCCAGAGCAAGAATCATTTTAAACAGTTCACAAAAAAAGGTTGTCTCCATTTAAAACATAGGAAGAACAAAGGTCAAAGTTGACATTGCATTTTTATTAAAGTATGGTTAAACGGAAAGACTTTGAAATCCGACACACCTCCAGATGCCCCGGCTCACCCAGGTTAGTGTTTACCCCCAAATCCGCCAACACACCCAACTTTTTTCAAATCAGTCTGCATTCACAAATCTGTGCTCACCAGAAAACCCTCAAAGAACCTTCAAATCAGTGGCAAACTCCAAAGCATCCGACACCACGAAATCCTTGTGCACTCACACATTCGCTGACATACCCCTGAAGCTGTGCACATCCGCAAAGCTGGATGCTCCGCCAAACCCGTCCGCTCCACTAGATTCACTGGCAAACCCCGAAATATGCCTGCATCCCCATTTATCTGACCAAACAATAACATGTATCATCCTGTCCTGGTGACCTCTGACCCTCAAATCCCCTGCAATATTGTCACAGTATGTCCCCAGAAAATCTTTTTCGCAATCTTCACCACTTTCCTCACCACGGCTTCTGCCCTTTTATACTTAATAGGGTTACTGGAACACTGATACTTCTTCACTTTCCTAAATGCCTTGTCCCACTCCCGAATCGCCTCTGCACACTCCTCAGTCCACAGTGATACAGCCTTTCTCCTATTAATTCCGCTTGTAATGGGAATCACTTCCATCTCAGTTTGCTGAATAACGTGACATAACATTTCATTGTAAAAATACACATCTTCGTCAACATTCTGCAGCGGTTCTAGAACTACTGTGAATATTAAATCTCGTACCCATTCAGACACACAAGTTGAAAAACTGTTCTGTAATCAAACCATTACCATCATTCCGCAAACAAACCCTCAGTGAACTGCGTTAAAATCTCAGCAGCAGACAACTCTTCGTGAGCGAGAACAAAATATACTTTCTCACAACTCAGTAGAATGTTTTCCACAAGCGTTGTAAACCATAATCAGTTTTATTCAACTACCTGCTGAATCAAATATTTCTACAGCAAATCCCACATACGGTCCATTCACATTCACAACTCTACACCCTGCCTCCTTCCTTATAAAACTGTCAGCACTACCTCTCTATCAAATGACCAATCATGCCAAACGACAATATAATGCTGCACAGAAAAACTTAACTGTGAAGATAAACTCTTTTCCTGAATACTCAAAACATTGGGGGATTCTGACAAATGAGAAACAGACTTCTTAATGTGTTGACGATGAAAAATCAGGCTGGGATAGACTAGGATGCAGATACTCCACCCATCAGATCTTCATTTACAGCTTCCAACATAACACCGGTTACACCGAGATACCTTTCTGCTGCTTTCACAATCATTTTATTTTTTGCCCGTAGGACGAGATGTCTGATCAGTACAATTCACCACATCCATTATTAACATCACAAACTCCATTGTATCCACCAGTACAGAGTCTATTCTCTGACTGGGAACACTTTATTAAGTTTAGCAGTCAGAGTCAGGTTTAACGTTTTGCAAGGTCTCTGCATAAGACACACCCAACTGTACTTTAACCTGTTGAACTGATCCGCCTCTATTTTCCTAAGGCAACATAGTTGCTGTTTACACATTCCTACCTCTCTCCATGACTGAAATTCACATTAACTAATCATCTCATTTGAGTAAGCCTAGGGTGTTCTATGGTAAGGACAGGTTCAGCACAGCTATGTGGGCCGAAGGGCCTGCATTGTACTGTAAGTTTTCTCTGATCCAAGTTACACACAATACTCCAGGATTGTCCTCACTAACGTCCTTTACCACTTCAACATAACATTGCAATTCGTGTACTCAGTTCTTTGATTCATGAAGGCCAATGTGCCAAAGGCTCTCCCCATGACCCTGCCCGGAACAATGGAACTGTATTCCCGGATCCCTCTGCTCTCCGCAGACCACAATCCCCGACCAGTCACTGCCTGAGTCCTACGCTGTTGTTCCCAGCAAAGCGCAACACCTCACATCGGTCCTCATTACACTCCAGCTGCAAAACCGTCAGCCCATTTATCCAGCTGTTAAACTCATCTCCAAGTTTTGATAATCTGCCTCATTGCCACTCCTGCTCTGTATCCAGGTGTCATCTGCAAATCCAGTTTACCATATTCCCATTGAAATCCAAAGTTACGTGGAGCTGAGGAGGACGATGGCGCCTAACGGCGACTCCTTGTTTGCAACTTCGGAAAGAGCTCTAGTTCTAATTTAATATCTTTATCTTTCCTTCTCATGTTGCTTTTGAAGACCCGGGCCTGGAATTACAAACTGACTTTGGTTCTTTGCGGGAATGGGACCCGTTCTCGGAGTCTGACGACTGGCCGTTATTCGATATACCAAGGACAAGAGCTAAAACACCAGCGCGCCTACAGTATTCCGGGATTTCGTGGCTCTGGAGGCGGATGGAGTCGAGGTCGGTGCCGTTGCAGGAAATCGGTGCGTCGTGGGAGACGGAAGATCGAAAGCAGCGAGCTGGCTGCTGGCCGTGTGCCCGGAGCCCCGAGATCTTCGGGCACAGAGCTCGGAACAAGCAACACAACAGACATTTAACATCTTAAATCAGCGAACTGTTTGTTCTGTCCACCTTGTCGCTGTGAAACGGGGACACCCAATTTCCCTTATTAGAGAGAGAGAGAAGAGAGAGAGAGAGAGAGAGAGAGAGAGAGGAGAGAGAGAGAGAGAGAGAGAGAGAGAGAGAGAGAGAGAGAGAGAGAGAGAGAGAGAGAGAGAGAGAGAGAGAGAGAGAGAGTGAGAGAGAGAGAGAGGCTGTGGCGTGTTGAATTACCGGGTGAACGTGTAGTCTTTGGGGTTCTGCAAGTCTGTGTCCCTATTGACGCTTTGCTGCACGTTTCAGTGCTCGGTGGAGGGTGCCGATGCTTTCTTTAACTGGTGGCTGGGGGTGGAGATGGTTGCTTTGCTACGCTTATTCGGGGGTAGGGTGAACTGTGGGGAATTTGGGGTACTAGCATTTAACTGTCATTCATTCTTTGGGGCTCTCCTCGATTTTCGTGGATGGTTGCGAAGAGAAGAATTTCAGGATGTATATTGTAAACATTTCTCTTACATTAACGACACATTTGAAACATTTGATACATTTGAAATACTTCTATATCCTGTCCCTCAGAATGTCTGACAATAAGTTAACCGCTGGTGTCAGGCTCATCCGCCTCTACTTTCCCGGCTCATCGTCAGAGCCTTTCACCATTCGATAGGTTTCAATCGGGTCACCCCTCATTCTTCTGAATCCCAGTGAATGCAGACCGAAAGCCATCGAACCTGGAATCATGTTCGTGAACCTCGTTGAACCCTCTCCAGTTTCAGCACATTCTTCTGAAGATAAGCGGTCTAAACCTGTTCACAATACTCTGTTTGAGGCCACACCAGCACTTTATAAAGCCGCTACATTACATCCTTGCTCTTGCATTGTAGCTACCTTCAAATTAATGCGAACATCGCCTTTTCTTTCCTCATCACACACTCGAACTCTGAAATAACCTTGAGGGAATCCTGCACAACGAGTCCCAGTTCTCTGTGCTTGTCCGTGTTTTGCATTTTCTCTCCACTTAGAAAGTACTCAACCCTTTCATTTCCTCTACAAGTGTGAATGACCATACACTTCCTGGCACTGCGTTCCATCTGCCACTTCTTTGTCCATTTTCCTCATCTGTCAGTCTTTCTGCAGCCTCGCTCCGTCCTTAAAACTATCTGTCGCTCCACCCATCTCCGTATTGTCTGCAAACGTTGCAAGAATGCCATCAATTAGATCATCCAAATCATTGACATATAACGTGAAAGAATTATCACAACACAGTCGTCTGTCGAACAACACATCTCACTGGCAGCCAGCCGGAAAAGGCCCCTCTCTTCCCATTCTTCGTCGCCTGCTAGTCAGCTACTGCTGGAATTATTTTTGTTGTATTTTATTGATGCTGGCTTCGACTTCTCTTGTCAGCCTCGGTTGTCAATCTGTGCT
This sequence comes from Hemitrygon akajei, assembly GCF_048418815.1. Lineage (NCBI taxonomy): Eukaryota > Metazoa > Chordata > Chondrichthyes > Myliobatiformes > Dasyatidae > Hemitrygon > Hemitrygon akajei. Next base: position 2,091,120 of record NW_027331996.1, on the reverse strand, counting down.
ATTCTTTGCCAGAGACGTCATCCGGTATATCTAAGGCAGAGGCTGATAAATTCTTGTTTAGTCAGGGCAGGAAGGGCGACGGTGAGAGGGCAGGAGATGGGGGCTGAAAGGGAAAATGGAACAGCCATAATGAAAACGCGGACTTTATGGGTCAAATTTCCCGATTCTGCTCCAGAATCTTATGGTCTTGTGAAGGCTGAATAGCTAGATGCTGTGGTCCATATAGGTACCAATGCCATGGGTAGGAAGAGGGATGATATTATTCAAAGTGAGTTCAGGGATATGTGTGCAAAGTTAAATGGCGGGATTTACAGGGCTGTGTCCTTAGGATTTCTACCCATGCCACAGTACCAGTGAAATCAGAAGTATGAAGATTATACAGCTTAACGTGTGGCGATGGAGCTGGTGCAGGCGGGAGAGCTTCAGATTTTTGGATCATTGAAGTGCATCACCATACACGTCATGGCACTGTATTTTTTACCTCTTTTTCCTCATGTGGCTGAGTACCTTTGCAGCTTCTCTGCTTCCACAAAGCTACCTGCCCCTTCACCGACATTCATATCGTCCGTAAACACTATGACAAGGCTACCTGCCCCTTCACCGACCATATGCCATCATCCAATTCGCTGACATATAATGTAACAGTGATCGGTCCCAACACAGACGTCTGTGGAACAACACCAGTCACGGAAGCCAAACGAGAAAATGCTCCCTCACTTCAGACACTTTGCATTCTGCTACTCAGACAATGCTGGGATCTTCCCTGTTTGTTCAGCAGCCTCATGTCCGGCACCTTGTCACCCTCGGGATCTGAAACAAGCAGCTGAGAGATTGCGGAGGCGTTAATAATGATCTTTCCAGAATCGGTAGTTTCTGGCGAAGTACCAGATGACTGGAAAATTGCAAATGTTACTCTGCTATTTAAGAAGGGTGGAAGGCGGCATAAATGAAACTACAGACCCGTTAGCATGACATCAGTGTTTAGAAACTTGTTGGGAACGATTGTTAGGGATAAGATCATGGAGTGTCTGGAGGCACATGACGAGATAGGCCAAAGGCAGCATGGGTTCCTGAAAGGAAACTCCAGCCTGATAAAGACCTATTACAATTTCTGAGGTAATTACAAGCTCATAGACAAAAGAGATGCAGTAGATATGGTGTATTTGGAAATTCCTAGCAAGATTGGAGTCCATGGCAATGCAGTCAGGCCAGACTGGAAAAATCGTCTAATGATGCGTTTTGCGTGGAACTGATGAATAAAAAAAAAACTATGACCTCGTTCATGGGGCTGTATTACAGAGAACCCAACACCCCGACGGATTTAGAGGAACAAATTTGCAGAGAGATCGTAGATCGCAAGAAACATGAGGTTGCTGTTATAGTGGGATATTAGTTCCCTTGCAGGTCAGGTGCAAATCGTCCCTTCTGTGCAGGTCCCAAAATGTTCCCTTACACACATCTGTCAGCTACTGTCTATCACAGAGACTGGGAACAAACTAAAACCTTTCTGGTTGACTTCCAGTAACTCGTGATTTTCTAGAAGTGACTGTGCTGGGACCATTTCTTTTTAACCTGACTCTCAGTGACTTGGATGACGCATTTGATGGGTTTGACGCCAGAATCGTCAGACTGTGAGTTCACTGTGCGTGAATGGGAATAGATGGACATATCCAGAGACCCGTTATTCGGTGGCATTCCGAAATAGTTCTTTGACTGACATTTAGCAGGTCATTGAGGAACTGAGTTAGATTCAATTTTGTTATGAACATGGAAATAACTGCAACTGGAGAGAGTGCGATACTTGATCTGCGATTAGAGAATGAGAGAGGGCAGTGGCAAAGGTTTGTGTAGAGAACACTTTGCATCTCGTGACCACAAGGTCATTTGTTTCACGGTAAATACGCATAAAGTTAGGTCTGGTGTGCGGGGTGAGATTCTAACTTGGAGAAAGGTCAATTTTAAATGGAATCAGAAGTAATCTGTCAAGTGTGGATTAGGACAGGCTGTTTTCTGGCAAATATGAACTTGGGAAGAGGGAAGCTTCAAAAAGTGTAACTTTTGGAGTAAAATTCTTCTATATGTCTGACTGAATAAAAGGTAAAGTTGAAAGATGTAGACATCTTAGGTCCTTTTAGATGTTGAGGCCCTGGTGAAGATATAAAAGGAGGTTCACTGCAGGTATAAGCAGGCCGGAACAAATGAGGTGCTCATGGAGTATAAAAATGGAAGAGAACATAAGACACTGACGCAACAGCAATTGGCATTTTTACGACAGTTGATTGAAGCATCCAGACTGCACACCGTGATTTCCATTTAACTAATTATATGAATTCTAAAACAAATTGACTGCACCAGTGACTATTTGGTTTGTCATATTAAAGGGGTGAATATCACTTTCATTTTGACACGAAATCGTCTTTCTGTTATTCAGTGTCAAAAAGCCAAATAAAACAACTGTGGATTAATGTTGTAAAACGATAAAACATGAAAACTTCGAAAGTGGGTATGCATACTTTATAAAGTGCTGTAAAATACAAAAAATCGTGCGTACAATTAAGAAACATTAGGACCGATGTTGTCCTTGATCCTGGTGCTGTGTGTTCTCACTCCTTTATGTCTGCTGCCCAATGGAAGGTGTGAGAAGACAGAATGACGGGGTGGAAAGGGTCTTTGTTTATGTTAACTGCTTTCCAGGGGCAGCTAGAAATGCAGCTGGAGTCAATGGAGGGGAGTAATGTTTCTGTGACAGACAGTGCTGAGATCACAAAGTCCTTCTCTGACATGACTTCACAAATTGCCACACCTCACTCATCTGGACTGAACACCATTTGCCATTCCTCAGCCTACTCAACAAGCTGATCAAGAATCACTTGTATCAGAATCAGAATCGGGTTTTTTATCACCTGTATGTGTTGTGAAATTTGGAAACTGTTACCATCAGGTAGGAGGTACAGAAGCCTGAAGGCAAACACTCATCGATTCAGGAAAGGCTTCTTACCCTCTGCAATCCGATTCCTGAACGGGCATTGAAACCTTGGACACTATAATTGTTATTATTATTTTATTTTGTTTTCTCCTTCCATACTATGTATCGCAGTGAACTGCTGCTGCTAAGCTAACAAATTCCACGACACATGCCAGCGGTAATAAACCTGATTCTGATTTGTTAACTTACCAGCAGCAGTTTCATCCAATACATGAAAACATAGAAAGGGAAAAAACAAAACAAGTAAAACAATAACAGTAAGTATATATGCATATTTAAATGATGAAATATGCTGCAAATACAAAAATAATATATATTATAAAAGTGAGGTGGTGTTTATGGAAACAATGTCCATTTAGGAATCGGATGGCAGAGGGGAAGAAGCCGTTCCTGAATCACTGAGTGTGAGCCTTCAGGCTTCTGTATTTCTTTCTTGCCTTTAACAATGCGAAGAGGGCATGTCCTGAGTGATGGAAGTCCTGCATTACTGACGTCGATTTTCTGATGCACCGCTACTTGACGATGTCTTGGATGCTACCGAGGCTCGTACCCAAGATGGAGCTGACTAACTTTACACCTTCTGGAAGCTGATTTTGGTCCTGCGCAGTAACTGCTCCCATTCCCACCAAAGACTGAATCAGCCTGTTAGGATACTCTTCACTGTACATTGAGAGAGGTTTTTGAGCGACTTCCATTAGTAGTTCTCAAAGAGAACTCTGGTAGGCCAATCAAATGGTTCACTGCTGTTCAGTGATAAAATACAAAAAAATCATGTGCACGATTCAGAAACATTAACGAATAATAGAAATACTGGAGTCATGATGATCGTGGTGAGGTCTGCTAGATAGAGACGTTTATACACATTCTGTCCTCAATAATTCAAAGAGATTGAAGGATAAGGTTGCAGGTTGACAAAACGTGTCAGGAGCACTTGAAAAGAAAAACAAATCCCGACCGGGAGAAAACAGCACCTGTTCTTTCAGCACTGTTCTCCAGCAGTTTAAGGACTGAGTCCAGTCGGAACATAACTGACAAGTGTTCTTGAAAGTCAAGTATTAACCCCTACCTACCAACAACCAAGCATTGCCATCCTGGTCCCTTTCATGATGGCTTATTTAGAAGCATGTGACTTCCCTCCCAGAGATGGTAGATGTTTGTACACTCAACTCTTGAAGGCTTGGACCCCATCGTCGGAGATGTTTCCAATCACAGCATCTGGAAGGCGGATCCCAATTCTGATAGCACAGTGAAGGAAGTTTTTATCCAGTGTGCAGACCTCGCATTGGGCACAGAAAAGGCATGAGCAGGCACAGATAAATTTGATCGCTTGGCGCGCCGTCTCTCATAAGATGAACGCAGCATGGCGCGAAGGTCTTCAGGGCTGCGGCTGGTGGGCATTTTGCACAGCACATTGAGAAATCACATCTTTTCAAACTCTAATGGAATATAGCTGCTGTCTTGTCTTCTTTACAGTTACATTGTTATTTCGGGACAAGGATAGATCCTCAGAGATCCTAACTCCCAGGAGCTTGAAACTGCTCACTCTCTCCTATTCTGATTCCTCTATGAGGATTGTTTCGTGTTCCCACAAATCCCTTGTATTTGTTAATACCTTCTTCATTCTTTCTATTGGTTTGAAGATAGTGATGGGAATCTATGGTCAAGTTCAGAGTTTAGGGATCTATTCTGGAGAAAAGGTGAATTTTAGTGGATTTGACTGGATCCAGCGGAGGGGGAGTGAGAGAATCTCTATGACAGAAAATGAACAGATGGCAAGTGGGAGTTTTTTTATATGAGTGTGATTGCAGCTGTCCAGAAGAAGCATGTTCCTTTTAGAGTGAAGGATAACCTGGCAAGTTGAGGGAACCTTGGCCAATGAGAGATATAAAGGTCGGGTTAAGAAATAAAGGAAGCATACACTGGGTGTAGGAGGTCAGAATCGGGCAAATCACCTGATGAGAATAACAGTTATTAAGAGGGAAACCAGGAGAATAGGCCAATATTATGTGATTGGTCAGGTATTCAGGAAAGTACCAACAGGTTCTGTAGCGATGTTAGGAGTAACAGTGCGGCTTGGGAGAGAGAGGCCCCATAGAGAACAGCAGGGTCTCCATGTCTTGAGCCACAGGGAATTGGTGGGATCATGAATCAATCAATGATTTCTAGTTTGTGTTTTCTGAGTACAATATCATGGTTGCTCAATGGATAATGCGAACTCGTGGACTTGATTTGGAGGGCATTCATACTACCAGTGAGCAGTTATGAGCAGCCTACACTGCATTAAGGTGGATGAATCATCAGGGCCTGACCCACTGCTTTGTGGAAGGAGAGAGAAAATTGTTGAGGTCCACTGAAGGTTGCCCCAGTGACTGAAGAGTGGCTAATGTTGTTTTACTGTTTAAAGAGCTGTCAAGGACAAGTCTGGGAACTGCAGGTCAGTCAGCCTGACTTCAGTAGTTCGGACGCTACTGGAGGGGATTCTGGGGGGACAGGAATCACCTGTATTTGGATGGACAGTGTCTGATCAGCAGGAGTCAGCGTGGCTTTGTTTGCAGGAAGTTGTGGTTGATGGATCTACAGAGATTTTTGAAGAGGTAAATAAAACTGTTTCTCAGAAAGCAGACTGGGGAATAGCGATGTGCTCCAGCGGGCAGAGCTGAGAGTCTTGTCGCTCATTATTTTAAGAATGTGTTTGCATACAAATGCACAAGGATTCATCAGTAAGTTCGAACATGTTGGTTACAGTGAGGAATGTTCGCATAGATTACAGGGAGATCCTGATCAGTTAGGGAAAATGGCCAGAATGACAAATGGCTCACAACAGAGATGGAGATGTGAGAGAAATTTGTGAATCCTGTAGGATTCTCTCTATTTCTGCATAAATATGATCTAAATGTGATCAGATTTTCACCGATATCCTAAATCTAGATAAAGAGAATACAATTAAATTAATAACACCAAAACATTATACTTCTTCATTTATTTATTTAGGTAAATGATCCATGAGTCTGTGGGTCTTTGAAAGTGGAGACAGTGTACACAAGGTGGTGAGGAAATCCTCTGGCATGAATCCTTCATCAGTCAGTGCACTGAATACAAGAGTTAGGATGTATCCTCACAACTATACAATATTTTGTTGAGACTGTAGTTGGATTGTTGCCCAGCAACAGAAAGGATGTGATTCAGCTGGAGAGGGTGCAGTAAAGATTCACAAGGAGCGACTGGGACTGAGTTACAAGGAGAGACTGGAAAGCCTCGGTCTGTGTTCCCGGAATGCAGAAAGCTGAGTGTGGGGCGTATAGAAGTGTATAAACTCTGAGGGGCATGGTTGATAAAGTGAATGGCTGCAATTCTTTCACAACATCTAAAACTTAAACAAGGTGTGTATCCTCGAGTTCCATTTAACCTTTGTTTGGTCCATTTCCCTCTCAACCTCTCCGATCCATTCACCTGCCCGAATATCTGCTAAACATTGTGATTGTGTCTCCTCTGCAGCTTCTCCTGGCAGCTCGTACCGTACACCCACCACTCTCTGTGTGGAAGAATTTGCCCGAGTGACCCTTTTGATCTTTCCCCTTTCAAAACATTCTGCCCTTTCCCAGCTCAGTGATTTTCATCCTATAAATGAGATGCCAGAACTGCCCACTATACATTGTGGTCTCACCTATGCTCTGTACTCTCACAACATGAAGTCCCATCTCCAGTACTCCAAACTCTAACTGATGAATGCCTTCTTCACCACCCTATCTACACTTCCAGAGCACTATGTACTTGTTATCCTTGGTCTGTCTGTTCTCTAACACTCTTGAGGATCTGACTAGCTGCCACAGATACCCCCGTCGGTGCCCCCTGTTAAATAGTTTTCTGTCACTGAGGCTCACTCAGAACACTGAACAGTGCAGTATAGGAACAGATCCTTCTTCCCACGATGTCTGTGCTGAACACAATGCCACATTAAACGGAATCTCTTCTCTCCCTTCAATATCACTATCATATCTGCTTCCATCACTCCCCATGGCAGCTCATACCGGGCCCCACCACTCTGTAAATAATATCGATCTACTACTTGCTTTGCTCACCATCTTTAAATGATCACCCTGTCGCTGTAAAGGCAGTCTTCTTGAATTTGACATTTCCACCCTGGGAAAGTGACTCTGACTGTTTCCCTTATCTACAACTGCATAGTTTTATAAACTTCGGTCAGGCCCCCCCTCAGCCTCCTTCACTACAGCGAAAGCAGCCCCAGAGTGTCTGATCTTTACCTGTAACACAAGACCCCAGTCCAGGCAACGTTTGTGTGAATCTTTTCTTCACCTTTTCAGCTTAATCACTTCTTCCTTATTTTGCTGACCAGAATTGCACAGGTTACTGCAGCTGTGAGTTAATTAATATTTTGTACAACTGTAATGCAACTCCTCTGCTGCCAAAGGGAGGCATGCTGTTCACCTACTTCACAACCATGACAATCTGTGCTGTGACTTTTCGGGAACTATGTACCTGTATCCCAAGATCTCTCTGTTCACTAACAATCCCCATGACACTGCCTAAGCCCTGCTCTGCTTTACCTTCCCAAAATCCATCAGGGTGCACTTGTCTGACACTGTAACAACACTTCTCCGTCTTTCTGCACCAATCACACAGAGATAAATGTCCATCAACCGTTCTATGCACCTGTCTGCTGTTTGTGTGTAACTTGTACAAGGCAACATCTGGACCCCTACAGGGCACCGGATTGTGAGAAGGCAGAGGTTAAACAGGAATCTGTTGCTCTATGTCTCTCAGTCAGACGGTGATCTGTTCCGCACATCATGCCCACTGGGGCACAGACCACTGCCCCGAGCTCTCTGTGCTGTGCCAGTCTTTCACGCTGTCCCCAGGTGCAGACAGTCTTCGTGATGGATACATCCTTTCTCAGAGATGAAGACTTTGGAGCTTCTGTGGCTCCGGGTTTTTGTGGGACTGGATTGCTGGAGTTAGGATGTCCAACTCTACTCCATTTGCATCCGGGCTTCAGACAGTGCTGGAACACTGAGGTCCCTCTCCCGGTCAGCCTGCAACCATCTCCCTGCAATAGCTGTAAGATCAAACACGTTTCTCACAATACAATGCATTCATTCACCCTATCTATACCCTTCATAATTTTGTATACCGCCGTTAAAGTGTTCTGTGTTAATATCCCGCGAAACATCAAACTAGCCATTTTCCGCCTGTCTCCTACTACCACATTTCATGTTGCAGCAGTACATGCTGAGGGACACTGAGGCTCGGTGTAGCCGACTGTGTCCCTGTAGAATGATGTAAGTAGAGATGTGCACAGACCAGCTCTCATCAGCCTCATCAGAAAGTGCATATCTGTATTGTAATCCATTTGCCACTCTGTGGCCCTCTTCCCCAAATGATCAGTGTCTCCATGTCATCTATAATCGCCTTCATGAACTGGTATTTAACTCTGTAATCTACATGTATGCCAATTTGCATGTCGCTCAGGTGGTAATGTAAATATCCTCTTTCCTCGTTCTACCTATGTTGTCGATGCCCATATGCACCTCCCACTGCAAGTTCCTCTACAGGGCAGATAAGGCGACCCGAACCCGGGCATAGGCAGGCAACACTGTCGGTCTGTGACTCTTCCACCATATCCCGTGTACATCAGTAAGCAGGGGCTAGAGCATGTTCAGGTGTAACCTGCAGGCTAGTGGTGGGAGGGAGCGCCTTACGTCTATTCTATTAGGTTTACCTACACAGAAATAATTCCGGACATTGTTCGTGGAGTAGTGGAAAAAGAACCTACAATATGAAAAGAGATGCAGCTTGTGTTCAGTGATGCAGATAATGAAACACACTGGGGAACATAAAAATATCGAGTCTCCATCACTTACAACTTTACGCAGCTGCTTCGTTTTCTGATCTCGCAAACTGCCAAGAACAGAATAAATAAATATAATTGTTAAAACATCGCGCATGGAGGTAAACATACGTATAACGTAATTAAACACTCAAAAATATTGTGAATATTGCTGCAAATAAGCGTTCAGGTTGATGTTGTTCCGAGCAGGTTGGGCACAACAAAGAGAATTATTGTGCATCACAAATCAGATTAATTACAGTCAGAAATAGATGTTGTTAACTCGTTGTAGTTCAGCGCATGCAGAAATATGGGATACACCACATGTTGGTATAAAATTAAAATAGAACACATTATTATTAAAGGTTTTGTAATAATTTTATTTGTTGCTCTGATAGGCGTAAACATCCTTCGATGATTTCTCTGCAGAAGGGGAAGGATGTGAAACACAGACTTGATGAATCTGCCCAAATTCTCCACTAGTCACACTCAGACTGTTCTCTCTGACCTCCTGGAGAACCACTTCTTGGATTGGAGCTGCAAGATAGCGGACACGAACAGACACATTGAGTGTGAAGCGGGAACGTCAGAACGGTTACGGGCTCTTGTATTCAATATGCAAAATGGTCTGTACTTTCAAAGCACGTGACTGACCACTCTGATGTCGTCATTGCTTCTCTGGATCTCAGCTCACTGAACTGAGATGATGATGTCACTGCCGCCAAGCTGCCGAAGTCATTACTATTCCACGCGCACCGTTGACCATGATGATAATGTTGCCTCTGGAGCCCTCACACTGACCACAGTGGTAACGTTAGTGTGTCCTGGTCATTCCCATGGCACCCATATTTGAAATTCCGCCCCTCTGCGTAGAATTCAATGTGAGAATTATCCAATGAGAGTTCCCTGCAGTCAGCTGATCGCGATTATCTAGCTCAAAGGCACCTATAAATGGTGTACATCAGCGATTCTCAACGGGGTCCATATGGCGCCCAAATATGGCTCCCTTGGGGGCCCTGGCACATTTGAAGGGGGCCACCGACTGAAAACTGTGAGAAGGGGAGCCCCGAGGGTTTATGGGGGCCCTGGTAACTGAATCGATGAAATACCGAAACAGCAACCTTCCGTGGAGTCAATAGTTTCTCTCCTACTTATAATATCTTTCCAACACACCGTTTGAATTCAGCGCAACTGGTACATTCCCGTTTCTAATGACATTTGAAATATTTCAGTCAGAGCCCCTGCTATTTCTACACTAACTTCTCTCAAGATCCTGTCAAGATCCGGAGACTTATCCACTTTTATATTCTCTAAAAGCGCCAGTACTTCCTCTTCTATAATCACCATATTTTCCATAACTACCCTACTTATTTCCCTTACCTTACACAATTCAATATCCTTCTCTTTAGTGAATACCGAAGGAAAGAAATCGTTCAAAATTTCACCCACCTCTTTTGGCTCCACACATAGCTGTCCACTCTGATTCTCTAAGGGACCAATTTTATCCCCCACTATCGTTTTGCTATTTATATAACTGTAGAAACCCTTTGGATTTATTTTCAATTTACTTGCCAAAGCAACCTCATATTTTCTTTTAGCTTTTCTAATTTCATTTTTTAAGATTCTTTTTTACATTCTTTATATTCCTTGAACACCTCATTTACTCCATGCTGCCTATATTTATTGTAGATCTCTTCTTTTTTCCGAACCAATTTTCCAATATCCCTTGAAATCCACGGCTCTCTCAAACTTTTAACCTTTCCTCTCAAACTGACAGAAACATAAAGATTGTACCCTCAAATTTTCACTTTAAATGACCTTCATTTCCCTATTACATCCTTTCCATAAAACAAATTGTCCCAATCCACTCCTTCTAAATCCTTTCGCATCTCCTCAAAGTTAGCATTTCTCCAATCAAAAATATCAACCCTGGGTCCAGACTTATCCTTCTCCAGAATTATATAGAAAATAAACATGTCCTATGTGGATTTGCCAGAAGAGAACTTATTTCCAATTAACTGTTCTTAGTTTCTGCGTAATACCCCCGTAATTTGCCGTTTTTCAGTTTACAAGTATCCCATCCTTATCTCTAGCTATCTTGGAAGTGAGGGAGTTGTGGTTTCTGTCACCTTACTGCTCATCTACTGAGAGGACATCTGAATAGATTCATTATCCAACAGCAGGTAGTAGTACAATCCCATTAGCTTGATTGCATCTTTTCCGTTCCTGAGTTCTACTCTAATGGACTCAGTGTCTGAACCCCCCACTATGTCTCCCCTGAGTGCGGCTGTGATAATCTCCCTGATTCGTAGTGCAACTCACACCTCTTTAACTTCCTTCTCCAGCTTTTGAAAAACTTCAAAAGCCTGGTTGATTAATCACGTATCCCTGCCCATCTATCAACCAAGTCTCTGTAATGGCTACAGCATTGTAGCTCCATGTACTGATCCATGTTCTGTGTTCGTCACCTTTACCCATAATATTCCCTGCATTGAACTACACACCTTGCCCAGGAGTGTATTACACAAACTATATATGACATCATACCTGTTTATTTGATCTTGCCTGTCCGTACTTTCACCGATAACTACCTTTGTGTCCAGTCCTTCACTAAGTGACCTGGTGTTCCGATTCCCAGCCCCCTGCAATACCAGTTTAATCCTTCTCAGTAGCATTAGCCAACGTCCCGTCCAGCATGTTAGTCCACCTCCAGATCAGCTTCAAACCGACCCTCTTCTACAGGTCACACTTGCCCAGAAATATGTTCCATTGATCGAAGATTAAAACACTGCCCCCTTTACCATCTCCTAATTTCTTATTCAGTTGTACTGTCATCCCATTTCTAGCTACACTAGCCCATGGCACTGGGAGTAATCCAGAAATTATGAACTTGTATGTCCTTCTCTTCACCCTGTTTCCAAACTCGATATACTCCGCCTGTAGAACCCCTTCCCCATTTATTACGACGACATTGGTGCCAATATGCACCACAACCTCTGGCTGTTCACTCTTCCCCTTCGGAACATCTTGCAGCCGCTCGAGTACATCTGGACCCTTGCACCTGGGAGGCAAGGCAGGATCCTGCTTCTCTTTCGTGGCCACAGTATCTCCTGTTTGTACAGCTAACTATCAGGTCCGCTATCACTAATGCACTGCCTGATGCCTGACTATACCCTTTCCTGCCACGTGGGGAATCACGAGGGTTTCTCCGCCTCATTTTGAACTAAAAGAACTTCGTAGAATCAGGTACTGGCAAAAGTTCACAAAAGTGCTGTGGACTCGGGCTGACTTCTGAATAGAAAGTGATGGCACAAGTCTGACGTCACAGTACTTCAGTGATGTAAAGGAAATTACAGTCCTATGAGATATGAGATGTCAAAAGTAAATTGGAAGGCGGGCGGAACAGGCAGGGATGATAGCAGAGCTGAAATTGCAGAGGTTTCCGGGAAAAACGAGGAAGATGCAAGACAGATGAATTCGAAAAAGATAATAAATAACCAAATGACAAAATTTGTCAAAAGCAAGTTGGCAAACACTATCTAGTTGGTTAGAAAACTACACATTGAAAAATAAAAGAGAGATAAGAATGGATATAAGACTGCCAGATAATGAGGTCTGAGACAGAATAAAGTGGAACAACGTGATGGTAGATGAACTAAATGAGTATTTTACATCAGTCCTCACTGCGGAAGACATATTGAAGGGGGTTAGGTAATAGAAGTGAGTGCAGTTACTATTACAAAGGAGAAGGTGCTCAAAACGCTGAAAGACCTAAAAGTTCATTTGTCACCGGGATCAGATGATCCGCACCCTGGAGATTGTGGAGGCATTAGTATAGGTCATTCAGGGTCACCCGGATCAGATGATCCGCACCCTGGAGATTGTGGAGGCATTAGTATAGGTCATTTAGGGTCACCCGGATCAGATGATCCGCACCCTGGAGATTGTGGAGGCATTAGTATAGGTCATTCAGGGTCACCCGGATCAGATGATCGGCACCCTGGAGATTGTGGAGGCATTAGTATAGGTCATTCAGGAAACATTGGACACCAGCGTGTTTCCGGTGGACTGTAAAATTACAAATGTCTTTCCACTCTTTAGGAAAGGACAGGGGCAGTAGAAAGAAAATTATAGGCTAGTCAGCCTGAACTCAATGGTTGGGGAGATGTTTGAGTCCATTGTTAAGAGAATGTTATGGTGTACTTGACAGCTATGTGGCAAATGAAATGTAATGCTGGTAAATACATGGTTGTGCAATCTGGTGGAACAAATAAATGAGCAGACAGTTTTCCACATGGAAGGAAAATACAGAAATCTGAGATGCGAAGGGTCTGGAAAGTCCTTGTGTAAAACATCCTGAAGGTTAACTTGCAGGTTGCGTCGGCGGTGAGGAAGGCAAATGCACAGGAACAACACGCTGGATGAACTCAGCAGGTCGGGCAGAATCCGTGGAAACGAGCAGTCAACGTTTCGGGCCGAGACCCTTCGTCAAGACTGAAGAGGGAGGGGGCAGGGGCCCTATAAAGAATGTGGGGGGAGGCTGGGAAGGAGAAGGCTGGTAGGTGCCAAGTGAGAAAACAGAAGGGGAAAGATCAAAGGGTGAGGCAGGGGGAGATAGGCAGGAAAGCTGAAGAAGGAATGTAAGATGAAAGCACTATGGATAGTAGAAGAAGGCGGAATCATGAGAGTGGTGATAGGCAGTTGGAAGAGGAGGCAGAGTGAAACTGGGATTGGAGAAGGGAGGGGGAGGGAATTACCGGAAGTTTGAGAATTCAACATTCATGCCAAGGGGCTGGAAACTACCCAAACGGTATATGAGTGTTGCTCCTCCAACCTGAGTTTGGCCTCATCATGGCAGTAGAGGAGGCCATGTATGGACATATCCGAATGGGAATGTGAAGCAAAGTTGAAGTGGGATGCAACTGTGATATTCTATCTGTTGTAGCGGACGGAGCGTCGGGTCTCGCCAAGGAGGCCGCACCAGGAGCACCAGAAGCAATAGATGACTCCAACAGACTCACATGTGAAGTGTTACCTCACCTGGAAGGACTGTTTGGGGCACCGAATGGTGGTAAGAGAGGAGGTGTAGGGACAGGTGTAGCACTTACAATACAGGGATAAGTACCAGGTGGGAGATCTGTGGGAGACGTGTGCACCAGGCAGTCGCAGAGGGAACGATCCCTGCGAAAAGCAGAGAGGGGTAGAGAGGGAAAGATCTGCTTAGTGGTGGGTTCCTGTTGAAGGTGGCGGAAGTTGCGGAGGATAATATGCTGGATCCGGAGGCTGGTGGTGTGATAGGTGAGGAGAAGGGGAACTCGGTCCCTGTTGTGGTGACGGGAGGATGAGGTGAGGGCCGAAGTTCGGGAAATGCAGGAGATGCGGGTGAGGGCATCAGTGATGACGGCAGAAGGGGAACCACGATCCTTAAAGAAGAGGACATTTGAGATGTTCTGGAAAGGAAAGCCTCATCCTGGGAGCAGATGCGGCGGAGACGGAGGAACTGGGAATCGGGAATTGCATTTTTGCATGTGGCAGGCTGAAAAGAGGTAGTTATGAGAGTCAGTGGGTTTATAGAAGATGTCAGTGGACAGTCTGTCTCCAGAGATGGGAGAGAAGTGCCCGAGATGGACCAAGTGAATTTGAGGGCTGGGTGGAAGTTAGAGGCAAAGTCGATGAAATTGGCGAGCTCAGTATGGGTGCAGGAAGCAGCACCAATGGAGTCGTCAATGTAGCGAAGGAGAAGTTGGGGAGCAGTACCAGTATAGGTTTGGAGCATAGACTGTTCCACATAACCAACGAAGAGGCAGGCATAGCGGAGACCCATGCGAGTGCACTTTCGGTCTGAAGAAAGTGGGAAGAGCGAAAAGAGAAGATATTAAGTGTGAGTACCAGTTCCACCAAACGCAGAAGCGTGGCGGTGGTGGGGCACTGGTGAGGTCTATTGTCACGAAAGCAGTGGAGGGCTTTGAGGCCTTCTTGATGGGGACTGGAAGTGTATAAGGGTTGGGTATCCACAGTGAAAATGAAGCGGTCGGGACCGGGGAACTGGAAGTTATTGAGGAGGTGGAGGGCATGGGGATGTATCCCAGATGTAGGTGCGGAGGGACTGAACTATGACTGACAAAATGGAGTCCAGGTGGACAGATACAACTTTGGTGGGGCAGGAGCAGGCCGAAACTATGGGTCCACTGGGACAGTCAGGATTGTGGATATTGGGGAGGAGGTAAAACCGAACAGTGCATGGTTCGGGAATTATCAGTCTATTGGTTGAGGATGGAAGGTCTCCGGAGTTGATAAGGGCGGTGATGGTACGGGAGACAATAGATTGATGTGTTTTGGTGGGGACCTTTTCCAGGGGTAAATAAGAGGAGGTGTCAGAGAGCTGCTGTTTGACCTCAGTGAGGTAGCGGTCTGTCCACCAGATTACTACGGCACCACCTTTGTCTGCAGGTTTGATGGTGAGTTTAGGATCAGTGCGGAGAGAATGGAGGGCAATGTGTTTAGAGGGAGTGAGGCTGGAACAGGAGAGAGGAGTGGTGATGTTGAGGCGATAGTTGATGTATCGGCGATAGTTGAAGATGCAAAGATCGAGTGCAGGTAGAAGTGCCGGGGGGGGGGGGGGTTATCCAGGAGGAGGAGGAGGGTTGAAGACGGGGGAAGGGGTCATCAATGGGGGGAGGGGAATCCTTGTCAAGTATTAGGCTCGGAGACGTAGGCGATGAAGAAGACTTCAGCGTCATGGCGGGTCCGAAACCCTCAGAGGTGTAGACGGAGGGGGACAAAAGTGAGGACGTTGCTGGGGACAAAATTGAGCCTGTTGCTAAGGACAGAACGTTCTGCCTCAGAGAGGGGGAGGTCAGAAGTAAAGATACGACTGGTGGTAGAATCCCGTTGAATAGGCGGAAGTGATGGAGAACGACGTGCTGGATGCGGATGCTCATGGAGTGGCAGGTAAGTACAAGGTAAACTGTATCCCTATTAGGGAGGCGCGAAGATGTGTTCTGGACGGGTGGCGGAGACATGGAGAAGATGCGAGTAAGGGCAACCACAATGGTAACGGAAGGGGAACCCGATTCATTGAAGAAAGGTCCGGAAGGATTTGCAATCAACAACACTCTACGCGGGTCCGTGACTGACAATTTGTATCCATTACTCAGTCAATAAATCATGTTGGTGAATATTGTTCTCACTACCAGAAACTGAGAGCACAATGAGTGAGTCTCCTCCAGCCAATGATTGACGCGAGGAGTAGACGAAGCAAAAAGGAATCCCGGAACATCTTAAGGCAGAATGATATATTCTTAATTTGTAAGGGGCATGAATGATCTGGTGAGAAGGTAGTAGAATTTTGGTCACAAGATATCGTGGCACCAAGCATGATAAAATGGCGGAGAAGTCTCGATGGGCAAAAGGGCCTACTTCTTCCCTAATTCTTAGAGTCCAACCGATAAGTTCAGAGGAGCATGTTTCAAGTATTTATGACGATAAGACCACATGATATACGACGAGAAGGAGGCTCGGTATTGGGACCACAGCAGTTTACAATTTACGTCAATGATTTGGATGAAGGAATTGAAAATAACATCAGCAAATTTGCTGATGATACTAAGCTGGGTGGCAGTGTGACATGTGATGAGGATGTTAGGAGAATTCAGGGTGACTTGGATGGCCTGGGTGAGTGGGCAGATACCTGGCCGATGACGTTTAATGTGAATAAGTGTGAGGTTATCCACTTTGGGAGTAAGAACAGGAAGGCAGATTATTATCTGAACGGTGCAGAGTTAGGTAAGGGAGAAATACAAAGAGATCTCGGAGTCCTTGTTCGTCAGTCACTGAAGGTGAATGAGCAAGTGCAGCAGGCAGTGAAGAAGGCTAATGGAATGTTGTCCTTTATTACAAAGGGAATTGAGTACAAGAGCAAGGAAATCCTCTTGCATTTGTACAGAGCCCTGGTGAGACCACACCTGGAGTATTGTGTACAGTTTTGGTCTCCAGGGTAAAGGAAGGACATCCTGGCTGTAGAGGAAGTGCAGCGTAGATTCACGAGGTTAATTCCTGGGGTGTCTGGACTGTCTTACGCAGAGAGGTTAGAGAGACTGGGCTTGTACACCCTGGAATTAAGGAGATTGAGAGGGGATCTGATTGAAACATATAAGATTATTAAGGGATTGGACAAGATAGAGGCAGGAAATAAGTTCCAGATGCTGGGAGAGTCCAGTACCAGAGGTCATGGTTTGAGAATAAGGGGTAGGTAGTTTAGGACAGAGTTAAGGAAAAACTTCTTCTCCCAGAGAGTTGTGGGGGTCTGGAATGCACTGCCTCGGAAGGTAGTGGAGGCAAATTCTCTGGATGCTTTCAAGAAGGAGCTAGATAGGTATCTTATGAATAGGGGAATCAAGCGATATGGGGACAAGGCAGGAACCGGGTATTGATAGTAGTTGATCAGCCATGATCTCAAAATGGCGGTGCAGGCTCGAAGGGCCGAATGGTCTACTTCTGCACCTATTGTCTATTCGGACTATGCAGTCTGCTCCGCTATTCAATCATAGGCTGATCCAATTCTTCCAGTTTTCCCCACTTCCCTGCCTTCACACCATACCTTTTGATGTCCTGGCTAATTAAAAACCTATCTATATCTGCCTTAAATGCATCCAATGACTTACCTTCCACAACAAGCTCTACCGATTTACCACCCTCTGACTGAAGAACTCTCTACGCATCTCTGTTCTAAATTGACGTCCTTCAATCCTGAAGCCGTGCCCTCTTGTCCTAGGCTCCCCGACCATGAGTAATAACGTTGCCATATCTAATCTTTTCAAGCCGTTTAGCATTCGTAAAGTTTCTTTGAGATTCCCCTTCATTCTCCTGAAATCCAGGGAATACACCCCAGAGCTGCCAGACGTCACCCATACGGTAACCCTTTCATTCCTGGAATTATTCTCGTGAATCTTCTCTGAACCCTCTCCAATGTCAGTATTTCCTCCTTTCCAAAATACGGAGCCCAAAACTGCACACAATACTCCAAGTGTGGTCACACGAGAACCTTATAGAGCATCAGCATGATATCCCTGCTCTTATATCCTATACCTCTGAAAATAAATGCTAACATTCCACTCGCCTTCTTCACAACCGACTCAACCTGGAGGTTAACATTTTGGGTATCCTGCACATGGACTTCCAATTTCCCTTTACAATTCTGAAATTTGAAGTCTCTCTAAATAGCTATCATTTATAAACAGTTAATGAATGCTCGCATGTCGCCTAATGATAGGGTTCAACGCACTAGGGAAATAGAACTTCAACATTCCCTTTCAGGTGATTAATGGAGTTTAATTTATTATCTAGTTAATAATTCATGTATCTGTACACGCCATTCCTTAATTCAGTTTAAGAAAATACACAGGGCCCATATGTCCAAAGATAAATTGGTGCATGTTTTTTTTCTAATATAAGCCCTATTTGTGACAGATGTAACGCAGAGTTGGCTACTCTGACTCATATGTTTTGGTCCTGTGTAAGTTTAAATAATTTTTGGAGGGATGTGTTTAGAACACTATCCAACGTTATAGATGTGGATATTCAACCCAAATCACTTATGGCAATTTTTGGGATTATTCCAGAGGAAGCAGGTAGAGTTTCTGCTTCCATTCAACATGTGATGGCCTTTTCAACTTTTCTGGCTTGGAGAGCTATCTTGTTATACTGGAAAGATTCTAATCCGCCTACTGTTTTTTATTGGCTCTCCTACATTGTGTCATGTTTAAGTTTGGAGAGAATTAGAAGCCGGTCGTTTGATGCATCTTTTAATTTTGAGCAAGTCTGGCGACCCTTTATTCATTTTTTTCATATGATTGATTGATTGATTGATTGATTGATTTATATATTTATTTTTCTTCATTCCCTTTTGGGAAAATCCTTATCTGCGAAGGTTCGGAGGTGACTGGAAGGATGTTTTTCTCTCTTTCTCTTTCTTCTAATTTCATTCTCAAATGGACTTGCCCAATCTTTCTTTTCTTTTTCTTTTTATTTCCTTTTTTTGCTCCAGTTTAAGTAGTGGGTTTTTTTCCCTTTATTAAATAAGATTTCCATTTTTTTTACGATTTGTTAAAATGAGTTGTGGTTTCTTGATTATATTGTATATATAACAGCGTAACATTATACTTATCTGATTCTGATAAAAGTGTATGATAAAGTGTCTGGCCAAACACTTTCGAACATTGTATTGCATTTGCCACCTCTTTGCCCATTTCCCTAAAATATTTAAGTGTCTCTGCAAACTTTCTGTTTCCTCAACATTACCCGCTCTTCCACCTATCTCTGTACCATCGGAAAATTTAGCCACAAGCCCATTAATCGCATAGTCCAAATCATTGACATAAATCGTGAAAAGCAGCGGTCCCAAAACTGAGCACTGTGGAACTCCACTGGTAACCGGCAGCCAGCCAGAATAGGATTCCTTTACTCCCACGCTCTGCTTTCTGCCGATCAGCCAAAGCTCCACCCATGCTAGTTACTCCCTAGTAATACCAGGGGCTCTAATCTTGCTAAGCAGACTTAGGTGCTGCGCTTTGTCAAAGGCCTTCTGAAAATTCAAGTACACCGCAGCTACTAC
This sequence comes from Hemitrygon akajei, assembly GCF_048418815.1. NCBI lineage: Eukaryota > Metazoa > Chordata > Chondrichthyes > Myliobatiformes > Dasyatidae > Hemitrygon > Hemitrygon akajei. The sequence continues at coordinate 2,071,677 of NW_027331996.1, read as the reverse complement.
ATCTCCTTTGTCTACTCTGCTTGTAATTTCCTCAAAGCAATTGCAGTAGGTTAGTCAGGAAGGATTTTCCTTTCCGGAAACCATGCTGGCTTTGGCCTATCTTGTGTGCCTCCGGGTATTCCATAACCTCATCCTTAACAACGGATTCCAAAATCTTCCCAATCACTGATGTCAGGCTAACAAGTCCATAGTTGCCTTTCTGCTGCCTCCCACCCTTCTTAACTGGCGGAGTAACATTTGCAATTTTCCAGAAATCCGGTACAATGCCAGAATCCCATCGATTCTTGAAAAATCATTATTAATCCCTCCGCAATCTCCAAATGACCAAAGCATATCAACTGTTGATGCCTCCGCAATGACCAAAGCATGACAATTTGTCCAGCTCGCAGTAATGTATTTCAAAGTGTCAGTATTACTTAAGTACAAAGACCAAGCCCCTGCTGATCACGTCACATTCATGACTGGTAAGTATAAAGGAATCCTTGTTACGTCGCGATTCCGGAGTATTCTGGCACGGAAATGTTACTGAGATGGGGAGAACATCTAACATACCGTCAGATGCTGATATTCAGAGACAATAATATGAAACATAAATGCCGTAACAGCCGAGGCAATAATCATGAATTTCGGATTATACAATAATATATTTTTATATATTATATTTTTTAACACAATGCAGAGATTGTGTCAATTGTTTGCACACTGTACAACTCAGATTAATTCCTGTTCAAATGCTCTGATACCTTGTAATCAGCCATAGTTTATTGTTCATAACATCCCAGTCAGAAGTCTTTCCATGAATATATTAATCAGTTAATCCATGTTCCTTAATACCCGCTGATTGACTGTATAGTGAGATTCGGAAATAGCAATCGCTTGAAACTCAAATCAAATACTCTTCCAAATGGGTGAGATTCATTCCTGTTTGTAGGCTTAGATACGGTGTAATCAAATATAATGGATTGAAATTTCATGATATCCGAGTGAATTACTTTCCTTGGTGATAATAATAATTTAAACCTTGTTGCCTTACTTCCGCAAATCGTTTGAACAGTGAGATACCAAAACCCGTTCGCCTGAAGCTCAAATAAAATACTATTGTAATTAGACATTTCGAAGCTGCAAAAAGGTATAATCCTGTTTGTGTTTTATTTGCAAATCTTTCCCGTTGCTGCAAGCAGATACTTTACGCCATTCTTCAGCTCCTCCCTGAATTTTCTCTGTGTCAGGCCATAGATACACGTGTTGGTGCAGCAACTGAGAGAAGACAGCATCAACCCACATACCTGCAGGATGTATGACGGTGAGCTCAAATATCTGTCTGTGTAGAAATAGTTTACGGATTGCCAGTTCACAGAATGCACAGCATAGGGCATCCAAAATAATATGAAATTAGCTGAAAGTGTGAACAACAGTTTCATAGACTTTCTCCGGTTTGCTATCTCCGGATCATTACAATTCTCACTGCTTTTTCGAAGTACCTGGCGAACTCTATTTGTCGCTATGATACGTTTGACGGTTGAAACATTAAAAAGCACAATTAAACATATTGGTAGTAACGGTGTTATGATGATGTCAAATACCTCGTAGGCTTTCCACAGGGGTGATGTGAAATATTCAGCTGTAGTAATACAACGCCATCGATCTATTGCGAAGTAATATGGAATAGACGGGGCACAACACGCCGCACTCACTGTTGCTACCACCACAGTCGCTGTTCTCTTGGTGCAATATCGGTTCCGCAGCTTCTCACAGCAAATGGCGACGCACCGATCAAAAGTGAAAACTACCGTCAACCAAACAGAACAGTCCAAGCTTGCGAGACCCAGGATCAGTAGCAGAGAACACGTCGGAGTTACGAGCAAGAAATTAGCATATAAATAGATATGATTTATCCTCTGTAGTATAACAACAATGATAACCACCATCAGATCGGCCATCGCCATGGCCACAAGGTAGAGAGTGATGCATTTGGACAGACCGCACTTCCCGCGGGACAGGATCACAATCGCAGTTAAATTAACTGAAATAAATCATTAAAACATACCATCAGTAACCGTAGAATGATTCGTGTGACTTTATTTGCCTACTGTGAGTAGTAGTCGAACGGGCCATAGTTTGGTGTCAGGGTATCATTCCACTTAATACACGATTTACATCTCGCCAGTCTCACATCCAGCAGTTAATCCTCAGGCGGCTCTGCTATGTAGTTAGTAACGGGCCGTATCCCAGACAGGGAAGGCGAGGTTATCAAGAGCTGTCCCTAATAGGAAAGCGTCTTGCGGAGAGCGGCACGGATGGCGGACAGATTGATTTTAATTTCAGACGATATGACGTAATTACAATTCTTTAAAAGCGATCATTTAATTGGCTTCGGTTTAAAATGAAATTATTTTTTAATTACATCGAATAAAGATCACGAATGCATTTTAAATCCAGATTCACACGCTACGCTCTCTGTCAGAACAAGGGACGTACCAACGATGTGTACTGAATACTAGATCCCACGAAAAGAGAGATGCCAAACTTGCGAGTGGGCACCACGGGTGAACTAAACAGAGCTTTGCCGAGATAGTTGTGATCAGTGAATTAATCGTGGGAATTGCGCATGCTCATAAAAATCAAAATGAATTTGAAAGCAATGCCCGAACATTCAATAATAATTGCTGGGATCGTTGAAAAGAAAATGCGAAAGGGGGAAGCCACTGAACGGGAGGTTAATACAACAGGACACACATGATACTCCTCACTTCAGCAGACAGTCGCGCTGGAAAGGACAAAATAATGGAGTAATGGCCGCAGCCGCTGGTTTGAGGAGAATCCTATTCTTCTTTGGAGAAACAGATAAATAATTGTCCGACAGACTACTCCGACATATTTCATCTGCATGGCTGCGTTTTCTCCGCTATCGGGGAGGACCCATGAGAAAGAGTCACGTTCGCTGATTGAACATCAATGGCAGATACCAAGGTAACTCCACTGAAACATTCAGGATCGAGGTACCTCGGAGGGTTGGCCACATTTAATGTAGTTTCAGAACAAATAGACAAGGGCGCGGGACCGTTCTACCATTTAATTATTTCACTGAATAATACTGCAGAGGTTATGTATTAATTTGGATTTTAAACCTAAACCACCTAGAACATAAAAAGACGATTTTTAAAAAAAATTCCTTCAGCTTATGATGACAGGGGAGGAAGAAGTAATTTAACAAGGGGAGATGCGGGAACAGCTGATAATACTTTGGGATTAAATAACTGAGGTGCATCAAGTCTCCTCGTCCCTGCAGTGAACTTTAAGAATTTTATGAGAGGAATCGTGCCGGCAAAGCCGGACGTCAGAGGAAGATATTACGTCACAGGGCAGGCTCAGCTTTGGCCAGATCTGGTAAGTCAGTACTGTCGCCATCAGGATGTTATGCGAAGCGGTATCTTTGCAAACTGATCTGATGAAGTCCTGCTGAAGGGTCTCCTCGAACATTTCTTCCTCTACATAAATGCTGCTTGTTCGACTGAGTTTCGTCAGCATTGTGAGGGCAGTAGTTACGGTTTGCGCGTTTTGTAAGCACACTTAAACATTTCTGGCATACAGTTGTGTCCACGATAGTATAAAACTGTATCAAACACCTAAATAACATATCACTGTAAGATTAAACATATTAATTAACGCGAATTACAATTAGATATAAATTAGAATATGAAGGTTTCTTTTCACCGTCCAATGCGCTGGACCGCAAATGCAACAATGAATCAGGATTCATTTAGTCTACGATACCCCGAGAGTAACAGAAACACATAACATTACCTGGAATTCCGAGTGCAGCAACCACCGGGTAGAAAATTCCGACGATGTTGAAAATTGCGGGGTATCCCATTTTCTACATGAAGCACCGATCGGTTGTATAAAATGTCCCAAATGCCCGCATGCTCTGATTCAAAGAGTTCTTATTCACCAGTCGGAACCGCGCTTAAATCACTTAGTGCTCCCATTCGTCTGATTAGACACAACCCATTGAACAAACACGCAGTGTAACTACTTATTGAGTCATTGTCGTTTATATTTAGCTCTTCAAACAGAATTAGAAGGACATTCATTTAATGCTGTTTCGAAACATATTCCGTGGAGAGGGTTCGTGCAGCTGTTTTGCAATGCTTGAATCGTTAAACATACATTTTATCATTATACATCATTTCTTTATAATAAACACTATCTCCTTCAGTTTGCTGATCAATATAACATTGCCAGTGTCACGGACTGAGTTCAATGTGGGTAAAATGAGCGATGTGCCTTCCTTGGAGGGGACGGTTTAGCCGCTGTCTTGTCAGTCCGGTGCTGCTAAAGCCCCTGGCGACAGCATTGACTAGTAAACTTTCAAACAAATACTGATTGCATGCCCGTATATCTCATGATTTCAATAAAGCCGAAAAATATAAGATCCTGTAGAAGCAGGAGGCAATGAATACCACAGATTCACAACCCTCAGCCTAAAGAAATTCCTGGCCATCTCTCTTGTGAATGGACGTGCCTCTGTTCTGGGCCATGCAGACCGGATGGAGAAGGAAGTGCGCAGCATGCTTGTCGTCATCATAGAGGCGTCAGCGGTGCTGGGATATCGTCTTATAGTTGTCGAAATTATTAATTCGGTCGCACTTGGATCGCCGTGTGCATTTCCAGTCGCCACACCGTAGGAGGGATGTAATTTATCTGAACATGGTGCAGATATTTCGCGTGGATATTGTCTGGACGAGAGGGTTTCAGTTAAACTGACGGGGACTGTTTTCCTCGCAGGTTAGCCTGCTGAGGAGAAGCTTGACGGAATTTAATAAAATATTGGAGACCTCAGTGGAGTAGACATTCAGCATTAGGAAAATGTCCGTACCAGAAATCACAGCATTAAGCTGAGAGAGAGGGTAATTTCAAACGTGTGCGTCCCAGATTATTTCTTTACGTTGAGATTAGACTATGCCTGGTACGCGCTGGTGAAAGTATTTCCGATACTGTGATTAAGAACTTTCAGATGGGCACATGAATATGTAGGAACCTGGGAGATATTGACACACAAGCAGAGGAGATTTAGTTTTATTTGGCACAGGACAGACATCGTGAGCGGAGGGGCTCTTCATGTGCAATGATGTTCTGTGTTGTTGCTGAGTCAGTCAAAGGCACACATAGCTTTAACTGCGGCCATGAGTAATCCTTGAGAATGAAGCGTTACTTCACTGATGCCAGTGCTAAGATTGAGTCCGAGCAGACACAGTGAGAATGTCCTTTATTGTGTTGTTCCCAGGATTACCCCCTGTTCTGAGTGAAAGCGGGCTGAGACCTGGGAAGGTGCTGCAGTTAAATGTGTGGCTGAGTAGTCGGTTCAGTGAGATACTTTCTGTTTTGGGGATCATTGGGCTCTCTTCCAAGGCAGGTGGGTCCGTTACAATAACGAGGGGCATCATCTAAGATGAAGGGGCGCAGCAACCCTAACCAGTGGGCTCGCTGGCAATACTTGGTATTTTACAGTTGTGTGGCCACGTCTCACACCGATGCTGCAGCTCAGCAGACACCATTTAGTGGCCGGTGAAGGGGCGATCGAGTCACGCTGAACGGAATTGCAGCGGGGCCAGAATAATGGTGGACGGAAGTACTGAATTGTTTGTTTATTTCTGTAGCGATACACCACAGAGCGCGTTCACAGCACTCGGCTGTGCAGATAAGACATGGAAAACGAAATCTACATTGTGGAGTCCCAACCCAACACAGACCACACTCTACCCAGTGTGGACAGGGAGCTTTACACCAGAATATTTCAACACGAGAAAGACCCCACTTCCCCCAGCCCAACACCCACTCCTCCCCCTAGTCCGCCCGAACCAACACCCACCCCTCCCCCCAGTCCGCCAACCCAACACCCACCCCGCCCCCCAGTCCGCCAACCCAACACCCACCCCTCTCCCCAGTCCGCCCGAACCAACACCCACTCCTCCCCCCAGTCCGCCCAACCCAACACCCACCCCTCTCCCCAGTCCGCCCGAACCAACACCCACTCCTCCCCCCAGTCCGCCCAACCCGTACACACAGAAACTGAATAGTACAGAAATAGTCAGAAGTTTTCTGTGAGGGCAATGAACTCTACAAATGAAGACACACACATACTGTAAATAACGCAACGCGCTCTGCAGTGAACACTCTAACTAGCTCGCACTCGGCAATCTTGTCCACTGTTAGCACTTCAAGGACAAAAATCAGTAAAACACTGACAGGAGACACGTGCAATCTCCTGCCTCCTGGGTATCTTGCAGCGTATACGTAAGAGAACTCTTGTACTGAACCTCTTGACTTGAACTCCAACTCACAAAGGGTGGATTTCAAGTCTCCACTTGAGATATGGGATTATAAACAAAAACAGAAAATATGTAAATATTAGACGTGTTTTACCATGGATTGAGGGCTGTTCTACTCGCAAAAAAAAACCACAGAGTTCTAAGTTTTCCAGCGAAAGAGATGTAACTTGTGGAGCGCAACAGGGATTACTCATATTCTTCTACCTGGCACCGAGGACAGGCTGGAGGATTCATTCAATATGACACTGTACGGCGGAGCATTGTAATACGGAACGTCACACACACGCATTCCTGGAGGAATTCCACAGGTTCAGGCAGTGACTATGGAGTGAAATAAATGGTGAGTGTTTCGGCCGAAAACCGCATCAGGATGAGTCAGCCCTGGTGCAGGTCCCAACCACTGAATTTCCTGTGTTCAGCGATATGGAAGCTGAAATATCTGTGAACCTTCAAGAGGACCACAAGGGGTTTGGAGAGTTACGTGCTTCAGTGTGGCTGAGAGCTGTGCTGACTGGAGTCAGGAACTTGTGCTTGGACTCTGGGTATAATCACCCTTGTCAAACACCTCAAACGGTAGAGGCCAGCCCAAGAGTGGTCAGCCCTTACTCCAGGTACGGGGTTCAGCTCAGGGTTAGCAAGCATGAGTGGTAAAAACATCAATGCAGAATATTTCTATACCTGTGTGTTAACAAGGACAGACAGAGAAGGGGAACCATCATTGCTGTTCTAAAAGCCAAGGGAGCAATGGGCAATGATCGGGTTGTACCAGAGGTCTCCCAAATGTCAACGAGGGTCAGTGGAGCAACTGCATAACACTTGTATGTAGACAGTGCATGGAAAGACATAAAAACAACAGAGTAGCCGCAGTGGCGACTTTCATTTTCCCTGGGACTACATTAGTGCCCAACACATGTCCTTTGAAGTTACCTGTCTGACCTCAAGCTCATGGCCTGTGATATGAAACCCATTAGCTCTCTGAGAATGACAGCTATCCGCTCCCCAATCTATGACTCTCAGGGTCTCATAAACTGGTATCAGGAGCTTTCCTCAGCTTTCCCTGCTCCAGAGCCCGTCATGGCATGTGCTTTCTCAGTCACTCCATCAACATGGGAGTCATTTTCAGTAGGATACAGAGTTGGACCCGAAGTATTCTCTGTACGTCAAATTGTTTGAAGTCATATCATTAGCTGTGTTTTGTCTCTTATCATTTGGTTTTCAAAGATGCAATGACACAGACTTGTTCTCAATAAACCCATCTGGTGATTCTCTCAACACATCCGCAAGGGAAATATCCCTTCTAAACAATCCATAATGCCACCAATCTTTGTATCATCCACAGACAGAGCATTCCACCCACACACAGGGCACCAGAACATCTGCAGCTGCTGGAAATCCAACCAACACACACACACACACACAATGCTGGAGGAACTCGGCAAGTCAGACAATGTCTCCGGAAAAGAGAAAACATTCAACGCTTCTGTCAGGACAGAAGTGCAACCATCCATATCTCCATGCAAGTCACAGACACGCAGAGCGAATATCTCCAATCAAGTATTATACTCTCGATTGAATGAAAATAAAAACCCTTCTGAAACCTAACAAGTTAAGAGCACATGTTGTACATGAAGTACAATAGCATGGGTAAAGCAGTGGCTGATTTGCAGGAATCAAAGAGCAGGAACACAGGGAGCATTTTCTGGCTGATGCCAGAAGTTTGTGTTAGGATCGTTTCTTTTTACATTTTATGTCAATAATGTGGCTGAAGGGCTTGATGGCTTTGTGCCCAAATAAGGTAGACCTTAGAAACATAGACTCCAGTAGATTCAAAAGCCCGACTAGGTTTTAACGGTAAGGGCTCAGGGAACAATGCAAGACAGTTGTCAATTGCTTTACTACTTTGAATGCGAAGTATGAACCTTTATCATTTTAGGTCATCACATGGGTCATAAGCCAAAGAAGACATCTCATTGTAAAAGTTCAGTTACACTTATGGCGTTACTTTTTACGATTTGGATCAGCTTCTACACCCACAGAAGACAAGTGCCAACAACAAATACCGAGTCCATCAGCAGACTTTCAGATAGTATCGTCGCTCTGGTCTCACTGAGGTGACTCACGTGTAGTAAAGTTCTGCTGCAGCTGCTGTTAGTTATTATATCATTTCCATCAGTATGAGCCGTGCACTTTATAATAGCAATTGCAGTAGACAAAGGAAATGCAGACACAATTGGAAATCACTCGCTGTGTTCCCGAAAAGGTGAGTATTACGCATAGTTTCCACAAGTCTCCATTATCATGTGTATTGACTGAGGCATAACGGGAGTCAGTGTAAATATTCACTTCCACACCAACAGGAAGAAATCAGACTTCTCAAAACGCAAAAATGTTCCGCTGATTGAGCAGAACAGAAGCAAGTTCATACTGCCGCCTCTTCTGTTATGAGGTGAACATCCCACCTATCAAAAATATTGTTTCCAGCAGCAGATTGGTAGGAAATGCCCTAATCAAAAAAATTGACATGTGGGCTTACATCCGATGACATTTTAAATGGGTAGAATTGTAATTGTACAAGTTCGTACAACTGTGGTTAACAGTTCGTGAAACAATTATCTTATGTAAACTCCCTAGTCTATTGTGCGGTGAAAGCCGACGTAACCAAGATGTCTTGTCGCTGATAGCGTCTTCCAGGGTAGTGGCTAGGTTCTTTGAAACCAAATACATCCCTCAAAGAAATCCCCATCTTTAAGCTTACCGTGTCCATCGCCCCACCTCCGTGATTGTTGAATCAAAGAACTATGCGAAAGAATACCTAGAATAGATTTATTTAAATAAAGTATGCTGTACAAATCAAAAAAAAAAATATCTCTCTTGAGACGTGACCAAAGTCACCAAAGTCTCACCGAAGCCAGTGAATGTAGAATTGTTTTATTCAATTAAAAAAAAACAACTAGCAGCTGGGATCATACTGAGACACACTTGGAGGAAGAAGCCTCCAACCCCAGTATTTTATGACATTTTATAAGCTAAAGCTCAAAGTTAACAACATGACGCATCTATACTTATAATGCTTCCTCTGAATTACATTTAGTTTTCACACACCAGCTTCTTCACACGCACACTCCAGACGCCCAAAATTAATGGTAATCAGCATTCTCCGGTTTGCAATCAACTCCAGTCCACATGTCAGGGAAAACTATTTTAAACTCGCTCTACAATCCAGGTTCAAAGGATTGGTTACCAGCGCATTTAATAATTGCAATATATACTATCTGCAGAATACACCCTCACAGTCACTCCACGATCCTACTGAACAAAAAAATGCAGCAAAAGTCAAATTTAAGGAGGCTAATTGCAGTGGGTCCTCTCTGGTAAAGATGGTAACGATTGTAAGGCACTCACCCCAGTGGCACCCACACTCAGATTGCCCATTCGATCGCTGTCCCAGTCAGAGAAAGAGACCAGCTCATTTGTTTTCACTCCCTATTCAGGATGTGTTGATTGTTTTCAGCCGCTACGTGTATTTTGTTTTCTTTGTTGGTCTGCTACGCCGTCAGATTTGTGGAGCCTGGTGTCTCTGCTGTAACGCATATCCCTATCTACTTTCCCCAAAATTTTCTGAGATATAAAGGGAACCAGCTGAACAACTTCTTCAATAGGTTCGACAGCACAATCTCATCCTCACCGCAGAACTCCACACCAGGCTTACTTCCCTCACAGGAAAATAGCCACTCACAGGAGACCTTGCCCACGCCCAGGATTACGGCTGCACAGGTGGAAGGTCAACTGAGGAAGATCTGTACCAGCAAGGCGGCTGGACCGGATGGAGTTTCCCCACGATTACTGAGGGCCTGTGCGACTGAGCTGGGTGAACCACTACAGCGCATCTTCAACATGAGCCTGGAGCAGAGAAGAGTACCCAGACAGTGGAAAACATCCTGTATTGTCCCGGTACCGAAGAAACCACAACCAAAGGAGTTGAATGACTTCAGACCTGTTGCCTTGACGTCGCACGTGATGAAGACCATGGAGCGGCTGATAATACAGAATCTGAGGCCACAAACCAGGCACGCCCGGGATCCTCTTCAGTTTGCGTATAAGGAGAAGGTGGGAGTGGAGGATGATATCACGTATTTAGATAGATAGATAGATAGATAGATAGATAGATAGATAGATAGATAGATAGATAGATAGATAGATAGATAGATAGATAGATAGATAGATAGATAGATAGATAGATACTTTATTCATCCCCATGGGGAAATTCAACATTTTTTCCAATGTCCCATACACTTGTTGCAGCAAAAACTCATTACATACAATACTTAACTCAGTAATAATATGATATGCATCTAAATCACTAACTCAAAAAGCATTAATAATAGCTTTAAAAAAGTTCTTAAGTCCTGGCAGTTGAATTGTAAAGCCTAATGGCATTGGGGAGTATTGACCTCTTCATCCTGTCTGAGGAGCATTGCATCGACAGTAACCTGTCGCTGAAACTGCTTCTCTGTCTCTGGATGGTGCTATGTAGAGGATGTTCAGGGTTTTCCATAATTGACCGTAGCCTACTCAGCGCCCTTCGCTCAGCTACCGATGTTAAACTCTCCAGTACTTTGCCCACGACAGAGCCCGCCTTCCTTATCAGCTTATTAAGACGTGAGGCGTCCTTCTTCTTAATGCTTCCTCCCCAACACGCCACCACAAAGAAGAGGGCGCTCTCAACAACTGACCTATAGAACATCTTCAGCATCTCACTGCAGACATTGAATGACGCCAACCTTCTAAGGAAGTACAGTCGACTCTGTGCCTTCCTGCACAAGGCATCTGTGTTGGCAGTCCAGTCTAGCTTCTCGTCCAACTGTACTCCCAGATACTTGTAGGTCTTAACCTGCTCCACACATTCTCCATTAATGATCACTGGCTCCATATGAGGCCTAGATCTCCTAAAGTCCACCAACATCTCCTTGGTCTTGGTGACATTGAGACGCAGGTAGTTTGAGTTGCACCATATCACAAAGTCCTGTATCAGTTTCCTATACTCCTCCTCCTGTCCATTCCTGACACACCCCACTATGGCCGTGTCATCAGCGAACTTCTGCACATGGCAGGACTCCGAGTTATATTGGAAGTCAGATGTGTACAGGGTGAACAGGACCGGAGAGAGTACGGTTCCCTGTGGCGCTCCTGTGCTGCTGACCACTGTGTCAGACCTACAGTCTCCCAACCGCACATACTGAGGTCTATCTGTCAAGTAGTCCACTATCCAATCCACCATGTGAGAGTCTACTCCCATCTCCGTTAGTTTGTGCTTTAAGATCTTGGGCTGGATGGTGTTAAAGGCACTAGAGAAGTCAAGGAATGTAATCCTCACAGCACAACTTACCCCATCTAGGTGAGAGAGTGATTTGTGCAGCAAATACGTGATAGCATCCTCCACTCCCACCTGCTGCACAAATCACTCTCTCACCTAGATGGGGTCAGTGGTGCTGTGAGGATTACATTCCTTGACTTCTCGAGTGCCTTTAACACCATCCAGCCCAAGATCTTAAGGCACAAACTAACGGAGATGGGAGTAGACTCTCACATGGTGGATTGGATAGTGGACTACTTGACAGATAGACCTCAGTATGTGCGGTTGGGAGACTGTAGGTCTGACACGGTGGTCAGCAGCACAGGAGCGCCGCAGGGAACCGTACTCTCTCCGGTCCTGTTCACCCTGTACACATCAGACTTCCAATATAACTCGGTGTCCTGCCATGTGCAGAAGTTCGCTGATGACACGGCCATAGTGGGGTGTGTCAGGAATGGACAGGAGGAGGAGTATAGGAAACTGATAGAGGACTTTGTGATATGGTGCATCTCAAACTACCTGCGTCTCAATATCACCAAGACCAAGGAGATGTTGGTGGACTTTAGGAGATCTAGGTCTCATATGGAGCCAGTGATCATTAATGGAGAATGTGTGGAGCAGGTTAAGACCTACAAGTATCTGGGAGTACAGTTAGACGAGAAGCTAGACTGGACTGCCAACACAGATGCCTTGTGCAGGAAGGCACAGAGTCAACTGTACTTCCTTAGAAGGTTGGCGTCATTCAATGCCTGTGGTGAGATGCTGAAGATGTTCTATAGGTCAGTTGTGGAGAGCGCCCTCTTCTTTGTGGTGGCGTGTTGGGGAGGAAGCATTAAGAAGAGGGACGCCTCACGTCTTAATAAGCTGGTAAGGAAGGCGGGCTCTGTCGTGGGCAAAGTACTGGAGAGTTTAACATCGGTAGCTGAGCGAAGGGCCCTGAGTAGGCTACGGTCAATTATGGAAAACCCTGAACATCCTCTACATAGCACCATCCAGAGACAGAGAAGCAGTTTCAGCGTCAGGTTACTATCGATGCAATGCTCCTCAGACAGGATGAAGAGGTCAATACTCCCCAATGCCATTAGGCTTTGCAATTCAACCGCCAGGACTTAAGAACTTTTTAAAAGCTATTATTAATGCTTTTTGAGAGAGTGATTTAGATGCATATCATATTTTTACTGAGTTAAGTATTGTATGTAATTAGTTCCGCTACAACAAGTGTATGGGACATTGGAAAAAAATGTTGAATTTCCCCATGGGGATGAATAAAGTATCTATCTATCTATCTATCTATCTATCTATCTATCTATCTATCATCTGCCTTCGGCAACCAGACTTCATTCCTGAGCACTACGACCATTTCAGTTCAACATGCTATTGACGGCTTGTTCTTATGCTTTCTGAGTGTCCTCTGCCTTCGCATTTCCCGGCGGTCTGCTTCCATTAGGGATGGTCGGGTCAGACGCAACCGCGTCTGTTCATCACTGAGGCTCTCTGAAATGAAACTGCTGCCGGGTACACTTGAACTCGTGCTCTGTCTGTGAAGGAGACAAAAAGCCGAGTCGCAATCTTTAAACTGCGCCCAGCGTTTCCACTGATTACCTCCCCGAGTCTGCATGCAACCACAAAAAAAAACGTGTTGTCCACTCCATCTGGGAGAAAACACGGGCTTTTCAGGCAGCACCTGAACCATGACTCGTAACCCGGCTATGAGAAGACTAAGTTTTATCTCTCCGGTTCCTTCTACTCAGCAGTGTGCGCGTGAGTTTTGCTCGGTCCATCAATGTGTTACCCTGGTTACAGTGGCCCTTCACATCTCCATGTCATCTTACTAAATTGACAGTTGTAGTTCCTTTCTGCACATTTGAGCAAAATCCTCTCCGCCTTTAATTCTTCTGTCCTTCTGTATGTTTCAGCTATACAGGACTCTGGTCAGACCCCACTAGGAGTACTGTGCTCAGTTCTGGTCGCCTCACTACAGGAAGGACCTGCAAGCCATTGAAACGGTGCAGAGGAGATTTACAAGGATTTTGCCTGGATTGGGGAGTATGCCATATCAGAATAGCTTGAGTGAAGTTGGCCTTTTCTCCTTGGAGCGAAGGAGGATGAGAGGTGACCTGATAGAGGTGTACAAGATGATGAGAGGCATTGATCATGTGGATAGTCACAGCTCTTTTTCCCAGAGCTGAAATGGTTGCCACAGGAGGACACTGGTTTGAGGTGCTGGGGAGTAGGTACAGAAGAGATGTCAGGGGTAAGATTTTTACTCAGAGAGTGGTGAGTGCGTGGAATGAGCACTGGTGGTGGAGGCGGATACGACAGGGTCTTTTTAGAGGATTTCAGATGTGTACATGGAGCTTAGTAACATAAAGGGCTATAGGTAAACCTAATAATTTCTAAGGTAGGACGTGTTTGGCACAACTTTGTGGGCCGAAGGGCCGGTATTGTTCTGTAGGTTTTCTATGTTTCTAAACTCCATGATCTGAACTGTCCTACAGTGTATCAATCACTTTACACTGTACACTGTACAATCCCTTATCTATTTCCGCAACTAATCCCAGCCAGTTTGGTTGGCAGCATTTCGCTAAAGGAAACCCTGCTGTCTACGTGACATTTGCCAAGCTTCGGTCAGGAGTACCAGATACAAATCCCTTTGTCCTGCCCGTCAGAAGAAAGTTGTTTACTTAGAGTCAGGCAAACGAGGGGTGTACCAGGAAAAGAGTCTTGGGTGATAAAGAGAGGATGAGTGGGCTAAAAATGTTATTCTCTGAAACGTAAGCAACCTTATGAAGGTTTATAAATTCGTGACAGAGATAGACTGCTTTATAAATATCTTTTTCCTTGATCCCAAAACGAGAATTACTCTTTGACTCTGAACCAGTTGGCATGACAGAGCTGGATGGCAGTGTCAGTGGGGGAAAGGTTGTAATGGATATTTGGTGGTTGTTGGCAGGGTAATTGGATGGGTGTAGACGGGGCAGATGGTAGAGAACGGATGAAAATGTGAGATCATCCGTTCCGGGCAGATTAGTGGAAAAGAAGGGCACATTTTACATGAGGTCAGAGCGAAACGTTCAGAGAGACCTGGGTGTCCTTGTGAACACATGGCTGCGATTTAACATCTGTTATCGATACAGACCACCTCGTGTCCACCAACATTTCACATTGCAGGACGCCTAATGAACGTCTTGAGTACATCCGGGGCTGAGCAGCTCTGTCAATAGAGATAGCCGTCGGCCGTTTGTATGACCACACCAGACTAATCCCCTCAGCACATAACTTCCTCTGCCTCGCCTATTCAAGCTTCCGTTTGGAAAGGCTCGTAAACACCCTCTGATATCTGATTTAACCATATCCACTGGCAGCAAATTCCGGATATTATCCACTGAAGGAAAACACCCTGTAAGAAATCATCTACTCCTGAAGATCTAATTGAAGTTTAAACATAGGGAGAGGGACACGTTTACGTTCTATGCCTGTCAGACACGCAAATATTTCGGACAGGATGGTCGCACTTGGAAGCGTAAAGGGTGGGCAGAATTTCCTGTACTGCGCGGTGCTGTTCTATGGTAAGTGGTCTATATTCTATTTGGGGCCTACAACTGCTCAGACCACTCCAAATGCGGTCGGAACAATAACCTGCTCGGTTCTATGTTTCAGAAAAGGCGGTTGCATCGAGGACAGAGAATGCAGTCGAGTGGACATAACCTCTCTGGCGATCTCTGACTTGCATTGAGACATGAATTGAGACATGGGTAATTCTGTCATCACGAAGGGTCTCCCACTGTTTTCTGTTTTCCGTAGATGCTGCCCGGCTGCTGAGTTCCTGCAGCAGTTTCTGTGTGTTGCTTTGGATTTACAGCAGCTGCATATTCTCTCGTATCGCGTGTGTGGGCGCAATTCTAGGTTTGTGGATCATACAAATGTTGGTGTTATAGTGGATGGTTTAGACAAAATACAGCAGGATATATTCCTTTGTGAGAAGAGCATCACCAGATGGAGTCTGATCAAGACAGGGATCCATCATTGCAACTTAGAGAGCAAAGGATAAGGAATACAACTCTGCCGATGAGACGGCTCTGAAAAAATGGACGGAGAGAGAAACCCAGGGTCCATGTCTGTAGCTTCCTGAAAGTGGCTTCCGACGGGATGGGGTAGTTAACAATGTATCTGCCAGGACGGGCTGTAGTCGTCAATACACTGAGCTGAGGAAGCGGTCATGCAGCTGCTTCATAAATCTCTGTGAGGTTGTATCAGAAATATTATAACCGGTTCTGGGCGCCCGATATAGCACAGACGCGCCGGGTTTGGTGAGGGTGCAGCAGTGGTTTGATAGGATGCTGCGGGATGAGAGGGGATGTGCTCATTTGTTAAACCGGTTTATTACTGTCACAGGCACTGATGTACACTGAAGGAACTTGACTGTTTTCACTGGAGCAGTGAAGACTGAGAAAGATAACCGATCCGTTTGTAAGATTATGTGAGTCATAGATAGGGTCGCGAACAGCTGGCATTTTCCGAGGACAAAGAGGCATAATATCAGAGGGTATGAGATTAAGGTTAGAGGGGTAAAGTAAAAGGACATATGTGGGGCTCAAATGGAGCCCTAGGGAAAAGAAAATACGCCGCTGCAGCCACTCTGTTGCATTTATGTCTTTCCATGCACTGCCTACTTCATGTTCCCGTACCTCTTGTCAGCATTTGGGAGGCCTCTAGTCCAGCCCGATCACAGTCATGACTTACGGCCCATTAAGCCGCTGTCGCTTAGCGAAGCAATGAACGTCCTCCATCTCTGTCTGACCTTGCTCGTACACAGGGAAGAAGGAATCTTCATCACTGTTCCTCTATTTTGACCGGTCATGGCTCTTAGCCCTGAGGTGAACACCTAAGGCAGGAGAACCGCTGGACCACACTTAGTCTGGTCTCCACCGTTTGGCCTGTTTAGCATTGAAGCGCGCAAGCCTCCGGAGCTGAGAATTGTGGTGTTCCTCTTGAAGGATCACAGACATTGTATCCTCCCTATCTCTGAACACCCAGGATGGGACCAGAACCTGGGCGGGATCATCCTGATGCGGGTTTCGGACGAAACATTTCCTATTTATGCCTCTCCATAGATACTGTGTGAACCGGCTGAACAGCTCCAACTTTATCCGTCTGTTCCGTTCCGTTTTCAAGTGCTGCACCTCACCGTGCCTCATTGTATGAACCATCCAACCTGTTCTCAGCACCGCACAGGAGGCCACGACTGATCCCTGTCGCGCTCCACAAGCTACATCTCTCCAGCTGGATAATTTATTCCAATTCTCTTCTTTTCGAAAGTAGGATCGGTTTCAATCGATGCTACAGCACTTAAGCGATTTATTTGGCTGTTATTTACAACCCTATATCTCATGTGGGGTCTCGAGATATGCCTTTGTTGTGAACTTGATGTGATGTCGGAGGTTCCACTTTATGAGGCCTCTCCATATATCCTAAAATACAAAGTGGGAGTGAGATGATCGCTTGTATTGATGAATTGCAGTCCAGCGTCAGTGCTTTACAATTTCCTGTCATTGAAGCGCTGGAGATGTACCCGGTTACAACTGTTCACTACATTGCTGAGTGCGAGCAGGTCTGAGTGCTCGCTGCAGATTGCGTTGCGTTATACACAGTCTGTGTGTGTCCCATTCGTGCAGGACTGGCTTTGTACAGCACATTCCCCTAATGGGGAGCACCTGACTAGTTCTACACAGCGTCGTGTGTGTCCCTCGGGGGTGAGGGTGGTTGCGGTGGGGAGGTTTAGGTGCTGGGGTGTTGGGGGCGCTGGTAGTAGGGGCTGGCCTCGGGATTATAGCAGAGATATATCTGCAAATTCCGCAGCTTATTGATGTTGTGGAAGTCTGTGTCCCCGCAACACGGTGTTTGCTGTCTACATGTCCATTTCCTGCTGCGTAGTGTTGGAATTGTACTGGGCCGAGTCTGTGCATCCAAGATCTGGTTTGTGCAGCAGTGCCTTCCTCGTGTTGAAACGGGCTAGCGAAGCTCCCTGTCTACACCGGACTGAGTGTGGTCATTTTTGGGCTGCGACTTCACAATGTGGATTGGTTTCTCTATGTCTTATCTGTACAGCGGTGTGTTTGATTTTGTAACTCCACTCTGTGCTATATCACGTCATCAGTCAATGAATATTACATCGCCTCTGTCCCACCATTGTCCTTGCCAGAACGGGACTTCCTTTCAACATTGCTCGACCTTCCCCCTACCGTCCGTGGAATGATATCTGCTGATTCCCACCATCATGCCACATGATTTAAAACTCTCCCAGGCACTGCCAGAGAAACAGCGTTATCTTAGGTGTAGCCTGTTGCCATGACACCGGTCTTACCTGCCAGTGAAGAGAGCTCAATGATCCCGACATGTGAAACTACCCCGCTGCACCAACTGCTTCGCTGCAAGTTTAACTGTACTGCCTTCCCAGTTCTTAGCCAGGTTGCACGTGGCACAGGACGTAAGCCTGAAATCAACATAATAAAGGGCCTTCCACTGACTGTGCATCATATAGACCTAGTTCATTCTTAAATGTGGATGCTAAAATTCTTTGAAAAATAATGGCTAATCGGCTGGAGAATTTGAAGCTAAAATTCTCTGTCAAGACCAAACATTTTTTGTAAAAGGCCGTTATTCCTTCTCTAATGTTCGGAGACGGTTAAATGTTATATATTCATCCTTTCCTAACACTCCCCAATGTGTTGTCTTTCTCGATGCTGAACAGGCATTTGACAGAGTTAAATGGAAACACTTTTTTAAATGTTTTAGAGAAATTCGGCTTTGGTATTAATTTTAATAAGTGGATCAGAATGATATATAAAACTCTACTGCTACTGTTATTTCTAATAATTGCAGATCTCCCTTTTTTCGGCTTTCTCAGGGTACGAGACAAGAATGGCCATTAAGTCCCTTGTTATTTAATTTGGTGCTGGGAACCTTGGCTATTGCACTTCGTGAAGCTAAAGATATTCATTGAATTTTCATAAATGGGACTATTCATAAGATCTGCCTTTATGCTGACGATCTCTTAGTTTATATTTTGAATCCTGAAGAATCCATTCCTAGTTTATTGAAACTATTAAACGAATTTGGCAAGTTTTCTGGATATAAACTAAACTTTCATAAAAGTGGATTATTTTCCCTAAATGATTCTGCTTCTATATATGATCACATTCCTTTTAGAGTTACGGACTCATTTAAATATTTAGGTATTAATATTACTAAAAATCATAAAGACATTTATTAAGCTAATTTGATTCCTTTAGTGGATTTTATGAAGCAATTACTTTGTAGGTGGTATCCACTTACACTTTCATTAGCCGGCCGAATTC
Source organism: Hemitrygon akajei (assembly GCF_048418815.1). Taxonomy (NCBI): domain Eukaryota; kingdom Metazoa; phylum Chordata; class Chondrichthyes; order Myliobatiformes; family Dasyatidae; genus Hemitrygon; species Hemitrygon akajei. Next base: position 2,052,634 of record NW_027331996.1, on the reverse strand, counting down.
ATGCAGTTAAAATGAAGAGTTTACCAAAATTTTTATAGGTATTTCAAAATATCCCTGTTTTTTAACTAAGAATTTTTTTTGATCAAGTTGACTCTGTTATTTCATCTTTTGTTTGGAATAATACAAGACCAAGAATATCATTTACAAAAATTAAAAAAGGATGGAGCTCCGAATTTAAGAATGTATTATTGGGCTGTTAATAGACGTTATATGTGTTTTTGTTTATATTGGGCTGATAAATTGAACGACCACCTTGGGCTGATTTGGAATTGAATGCTGTGAAACACCTTTACGTAACCTCTTTACTAGGAGCTTCTCTACCTGTACAACTGGCCAAAACTACTAATTTAAATTTATACCCTGTGATTAAGCAGTCATTACGAATTTGATTCCAGTTTCGTATTTGTTTTTAATCTTAAAAAGATTAAAGTTTGTGGTTTAAGTTATCGAAATTATTTATTCAAACCTTCCTTAAGTGATCCTACCTTTCTTCTTTGGAGGAATAAAGGAGTTTATTTCTTTATTGGTCTGTTCATGATTTTTTGTTGATGTAATTATATACTAAACTCCTTTTAAATGTAAGGCAATAAAATAAACTATTTTAACGAAGCGTAATTACGACATATCATCTGATTTTAAAGTCAACCTCTCCATTACCTGTGGCGTCTCCGTAACATGCCAGCCTATTCGGGACAACACTTCAGAAACTCGCCTTCCGGGACTGGAATCCGGCCCTTTGTTCACTACTTAACAAAGCCCCTTGAGGGCGCTCTGCTGGCAGCCTCTGGCTTTCCTTGTGATAGTTAACAACTATGCAAAACGAACGAGATCTAAATTGTGCATTATGATGTAGAATCAGATTGAACGGGACACACGCATCGCATCCCATTTGGCACAAGTGCACCTGTTATCCTCACTACAGCCCGTTCGACTATTACTCATGCAACAAAAATGAAGTTACACTGATCATTCTGCAGCAACTAATAATGTTTTATTGTAATTATATATGTCTTATTGCTGTTAATTACATCACTCGCCAATCTAATCTTTCCAGCTAATGACGTCCTTAATGCAGTGAGGCGACCAGAACGGCGCGGTGATACATGTGCGCCCTACTTCAAGTCAGGTCAAGTCACTTTATTGTCATTTCGACCATGACTGGTACAGTACACAGTAAAAACGACACAACGTTTTTCAGGACCATGGTGCTACATGAAACAGTACAAAAACTACACTGAACAACGTAAAAAAAACACAGAAAAAAACTACACTAGACTACAGACCTACCCAGGACTGCATGAAGTGCACAAAACAGTGTAGACTTTACAATAAATAATAAAAAAGACAATAGGCACAGTAGATGGCAGTAAGTTGCTGTCAGCCCAGGCTCTGTGTATTGAGGAGTCTGATGGCATTTAATACATTTATATTTAAGTATACATTTAAATGCATACTTAATACATTTTCAGCTACTGAAGGCTTTTCTGACTCCCCCAAAGCCTCCATGATGAGAGTAAACATGTCGCGCTCACCCTTCACCACCTGGTCTACATGGCACAGAACAGAGGAGCGTCTGTTAGAACAGAGTTGAGGTGGGATTTCTGTTGCCTGCGAGTGGTGATCTGTGTCCAGACGTTTTCCTGTCGGGGAAGTTTCTGCAGGTGCTCAGATTTGTTCGACTCTGTAAAGTCACTGGATATTCAGGAAAGCAATCAGAATTCTCATCCAAAATGTAACCGGCTGAGTTTGTCGCCAGAAGCCTTGGAGGCAGTGGAAAGACAAGACAGGCTACTAAGCTGGGCTCTCCGAGGAAGGCTCACCGCACATTTCACCCACATTGAACACACTTCGTCTTACTGGTTCACCTGTTTCTAACAATTTAGAATTGATCGATAACTAAAGGAGACAGCGTTTGCTGTTCTTTATTTCTCTCTCTTTTAACAGTGAAACAGAACTGCACTAACCCTCGTCACTGAAAATGCTTCACGGTAACATCAAAAGAAGGTCTTTCTAATTTTCCTCGACGAACTAAAGATGGTAGACAATGAAACAATGACTAATAATATTTGACACTTCGTGTTTGATCAGTGGATTGTGTCTAATGATCCCAACGGGAACAGTGACTGATTTAACCTTGTTTTCCACTGATGTATAAGAACTCCTCAAACTAGTGCATGCTGGCAGTTGGGACAATTTGTACAACTGATCGCTGTTTGAGTTAGAAAATGGGATATTCCACAATTTATAATATCGTCAGAATTTACTGCCCGGTGCTTGCCGCACTCGCTGTTCCAGGTAATGCCATGTCTTTATATCGCGCTCGGGGCATCGTAGATTAATAGTATTTAAGGTGCATATGCTGTCCAGTGTACTTTCCTTTGTTCCTGAACGATGAAAATAAATCTTCACAGTTAAGTTCGATTCTAAATATAATTCGCCTAAATTTACTGGTTTGATTTCATACGGGGATATAATTGAGGTGTTTAATACAATTATATAAATTAATGTAATATCGATTAAGCATACATTATACGTTGTAGTACTGTTAAAACAACTTCATGCCGGAAAAGTTGAAATATGCTTAAAAAATGTGCAGACAGGTAAATACCATATTCACAATGCTGGTGGAGTTCAGTAGGTCAGAGTGCGTCCAGGGAAAGGAATACCTTTTCGACGTTTCGCGTCGAAGCCCTTCAGATGGACTTCCCCAGGGCAGTCCGCAAAGATACTCCTTCACGCAGCCTCATGACAGTGACAACAGTGACTCTTCAGGCTCGGCCAGCGTTGAGACCGCACTGTGCCGTGATATCTCTCTCTCTCTGACCTCGGGCGGCCCCGGCACAATTCCGCTCATAATAAGCTGAAAGTTTACTGCAGTGAGAAAGAGATTCGATGTGTCGTAAGTATTTATTAGATCGCAAAGTTTCATTAGTTTTTCCCTCTCCCTCCATGTAAAATGGATACTTCACCTGTTGTCATCACAAACTGAGGGAATTATAACAAAATACCTTCTCTATGTACATTACATTTCTGGTGTGATATCATATAAAGGTTGCGTAGTGCTACAGTGAAGGAAATCAATGGTAAAATCGTTTCACGTCGCTTTTTTAATTGCAATTGAATTGCTTAAAAGTGTGTTCAACCTTCCGAGGTACCTCCATCCTGAATATTTCAGATAAATTGTCTTCATATCTGTTGTTTGTTGTCCAATCAGCAATCAGGACACTTTCTCCAGGTTTTTCCCGAATAACGAAGAAAACACAATATTTGTTCTAAGAGGAGTGAATTATTTCCCCATGATTCCCCAAACAAGAATGCCTTTGTCCTAAAACCTGGGGCTGCGGTCATTACTCCATTACTTTATCCCTTCCAGCGCGACTGTCGGCTGAGGGGAGGGATACAATGTGTATCTGTTCCTCTCGATGGCCCTCGATTGCTGGAGGAAGTAGCTGTGCGACTGTCGTGAGAAGAAGGGGAAATTCACAGCCCGTGCAGAGTACACCTGTGGCCGTTCCCCGCAATTATAATTATACAACTTCAGATACTGCAGGGAGCCACAGTGACTGATCTCTGGTACAGTGGCTCAGCAGAGCAGAGTGATAAAAGTGACTGTAGTGTTCAATGGATATTCTACAGTCAGAGGAACAGAGAGGAGTTTCTGGGGGCGCGATAGATCCAACCCGATGGTGTCTTCCTGGTGCCAGGATCACAGAAGTCCCGGATCTGTTCCGCGGTATTCTGAAGAGCGAGGGTGAGCATCCGGAAGTCCAGGTACATTTTGGCACCAGTGACACAGGTGGTCAAGTTGAGGAGGAACTGAAGAGAGAGGTTAGGAAGCTAGCTAAAAGGATGAGAAACAGGACTTCCAGCGTAGTAATCTCTGATTTGCTGTCTGTGTCACGTACCAGTGTGAATACGAATCGGGTGATTTGGCAGGTGGATGCGTGGACGAGGAACTGGTGGAGGGGCAGAGGTTCAGTTTCATGGATTTTTGGGATTTCTACTGGGGAAGGCACGACCTGAGCCCGAATGGGAGCCAATATCCTTGCGGGCAGGCGAGCTGCAGCTGTCTGGTTGATTTTTATTCGATGGTAGGCGGATGGAAGCAGGAGTGATGGTGTTGAAGAGGAAGCAGTTCGTTTACAAACAAAGGTATTGAGTAGTGAGACTCCAAGCAAGTAAAGTATAATCGTAGGACGAAGCTGTAGTCAACCAGATACATTGAAACGTAAAAGGTGGACAGAACCGAGCACAGCGAAGGCAGGACTGAAGGTTTTACACTTGAAAGCGCGCTGTATACGGGATCAAGTAGATTAGCTTGTATCAGGTTTACTGACTGAACTGTATGATGATGCAGGCATCACTGACCCGTGGCTAAAAGAAGATTAACGCTGGAAGATAAATGTCCAACGATACACATTGTATCGGAAGGCAAGGGAGCGGAGTTCTTCTGTTGTTAAAATGAAATCAAATCTTTAGAAATAACTGGCAAACATTTGGACGGTGTGGAATTACAGTGGGCAGAGCAAAGGAATATCAAGTGTAAAACCACACACACACACACACACACACACACACACACACACACACACACACACACACACACACACACACACACACACACACACACACACACACACACACACACACACACAGAGTTCGGAAAAGGTGGATTAATAAATTGTGGGGTGTTAGTAATTATGTGTCAAGAATCACCAGCTTCTGGAATGGCTCCTGACGACTGGAATGTTGCAAATGGCATTCGACTCTCAAAGAAGGGAAAGAGGCAGAATAAAATAAATGCGAGGCCAGTTATTCTGAACACAGGTGTTGTGAAGCTGGTGAAGACAATCGTTCAGGATGTGATTTCAGGTTTCTTGGAGGCGCGTGATAAAATAGGCGATGGTGTCCTCAAGAGAAAATCTTGCCTGACAAATCTGTTGTAATTCTTTGAAGATATAAAAAGCAAAATAAAAAAAAGAAGAGCCGGTTGGTGTGTACATAGATCTTCGGAAAAACTTTCACAGGGAGCCACTCATGTGTCTGCTGAACAAGCTACGAGCCCATGGTATTATATGGAATCCTCTAGCATTGATAAAATAGCGGGTGATGGGCAGGAGGTAAAGTGTGGGGAAATAGGGATCCTTTTCTGGTTGACTGACGGTGACTAGTGTTATTTAACAGGGACTGTGTTGAATGAGATTGATTTAATGTTATATTTAAATAAACAGGTTGATGGAATTCATGGCTTTGTTGCAAAGATTGCTGACAATATGAAGACAGATTGAGAGGCAGGTAGTGTTGAGAAAGTAGAGAGGCCACAGTAAGACTGAGATAGATTTAGAGAATGAGCGAAGGCGTGGCAGATGGAATTTGGTGTCGGGAAGTGTATTGTCACATGAAAGAGTTGGCTATGTTCTAAATGGAGAGGAACTACAAAAGTATGAGGTGCGCAAATTAAATGATTCTTGGATGAACGGATTATCATATGAAAAGAGTTTGATGGGACACTCTTCATTAGAAATCGGAAGAGAAAACGGTGACCTACTTGAAACCTATCAACTCATGACTGGCCTTGATAGAGTGGATTAGGAGAGGATGTTTCACATGGTCGGGGAGACTGTGACCGGAGGAAACGGCCTCAGAACAGAGGGAAGCACATTCAGAATGGAGATGAGGGTGTGGCGTATCCTTTACCCAGAAAATGGTAAATTGGTTGCCGTCGTTTTCAGGGGCTGCTGTGAATGCCACGTCTTGATGTCTATAGACAGGATGAAGAGGTCAATACTCCCCAATGCCATTAGGCTTTACAATTCAACTGCCAGGACTTAAGAACTTTTTTTTTAAAGCTATTATTAATGCTTTTTGAGTTAGTGATTTAGATGCATATCATATTATTACTGAGTTAAGTATTGTATGTAATGAGTTTTTGCTACAACAAGTGTATGGGACATTGGAAAAAAAGTTGAATTTCCCCATGGGGATGAATAAAGTATCTATCTATCTATCTATCTATCTATCTATCTATCTATTTAAGGCAGAGGTTGGTTGGTGAGAACATAAAGGGATTCGGGGGTGACAAGAGATTGGCACAGAGAGGGAAGATGTATCAGCCATGACCACATGTCCGTGGAGACTCAATGGGCCAAATGACCAAATGATGCTTCTTTGTCTTATGTTCTAATGGTTATTACAATAACTGTCTCAATCGTTAGGTGATTCAGTTTTTTGTTTCTTTTTCAATATCAACAGAACTATATAAGCAACAATTTATTGAATCCACTGAACTTAATGTCCAGCTATTGTTTTTAAATTAATATTGATGTGTCTGTGAGCATGTTGATTTCCCACGAATGTTTCGGTGATTAAGTATGCCTTGGCAGCGCTTACAGTAAAACTCTAATGATTTACCTGTTTGTAATTTTGTAGTTTCTCTCTGCCTGGTAAAAGTCAGGAGGCCTCGCCGTTATCTCCGTTCTTCTGGACAGAGCGCACAAAGTGTAACGTCTGACTTTAACGTTCATGGTTTGTCTCCCTGTGACCAGATCTGTTTCACATCTTCTGAGATCAGAAGGCTGTGCCAACGGCCTGCAAATATCTCCTGGTTTAGAGTGAAATGCATTCATGACTTTTTAAAAAAATATATTTTTTAAAATTATATGAAATCTAATTAAATACTCTTTTAAGGAAGTTTAATTAGGTTAAAAATCTCTCTCCACTACCTCTACCCTTCTCTGCAAGACAACATCCTATTCGGGGCAGTGTCTTATAACCTCGCCTTACAGGAGAGGAAAACGGCCCTTAGTTCACTCCTGAACAGAGCCAATTGTGGGCGCTCTGCTGTCAACTCCTGATTTTCCTTCTGATGGTTAACGTTTGGACTTGAAACTGCAGAGATCAAAATTGTGCAATAAAATTCAGAATCAGATTGGTCGGGCCAGCCATACCGCATCTTGGTCAGCGCCGGGGGACTGTTACCCTTGCAGAGACTCGAGACAATGATCCAATCCATTACTACTCACACAACGCAAATCAAGTCATACCGATCACTCTGCGGTACCTGATAGTAATTGTTTTTTTAATATAACTATTGCAGTTAATTTAACGGCGATTGTGATCTTGCTCCGGGGGAAGTGCGGTCTGTCCAAATGCATCACTCTCTACCTTGTGGCCATGGCGGCAGCCGATCTAATGGTGGTGATCGTTGTTCTTATATTAGAGAGGATAAACTATATCTATTTGTTTGCTCATTTCTTGGTCGTAACGCCGGTGTGTTCTGTGCTACTTGTCGTGAGTGTCGCAACCAGGGACTGCTCCGTTTGGCTGACGGTAGCTTTCACTTTCGATCGGTGCGTCGCCATTTGCTGTGAGAAGCTGCGGAACCGATATTGCACCGAGAGAACAGCAACTGTGGTGGTAGTAACAGTGAGTGCGGCGTGTTGTGCCCCGGCCATTCCATATTACTTTGCAGTGGATTGATGGCGTTGTGTCCCCGTGGCTGAATACTTCACCTCACCCTGTGGAAAGCCTACCAGATCTTTCACGGCATCACAACACCGTCACTGCCGATCTGTTTAATTTTCTTATTTAATGTTTCCACTGTCAAACGGGTGACAGCGACAAATAGAGTTCGCCAGGTACTTCGGAAAAGCGGCGGAAATCGTCATGATCCAGAGGTGCAGAACCGGAGAAAGTCAATGATACTGTTGTTCGCTCTTTCTGCGAATTTCATATTACTTTGGATGCCCTATCTCGTACATTCGATGAAGTGGCAAGTGGAAAACTATTCCTACACAGACAGATATTTCAGCAAACCGACCTATATCCTGCAGCAATGCGGGTTCATGCTGTCTTCCCTCAGCATGTGCACCAACACTTGTATCTATGGACTGTCACAGAGAAAATTCAGGGACGAGCTGAAATATGCAGTGAAGTACCTGTTCGCAGCGACGGGAGAAATCTGTAAATAAAAGCGAACGGAATTATTTCCTCCTGCAGCATCAAAATGTTTATTTGGTGTAGTATTTGAATTGAGCAACATGCGACCGCTATTTGGGAATATAAACATGGAAAAATAGAAAACCTACAGCACAATGCAGGCCCTTCGGTCAACTGAGTTGTGCCGAAATGTCCCGACCTGAGAAATTACTCGGTTTACCCATAGCCCTCTATTATTCTACGCTCCGTGGACATATCCAGGAGTCTTTTAAAATACCCTATCGTATCCGCCTCCACCATCGTGACCGGCTGCTCATTCCACGAACTCACCACTCTCTGCGTAAAAAACACCCCTGCCATTTCCTCTGTACCTTTTCCCCAGCGCCTTAAACCTGTGTCCTCTTGTGGCAACCATTTCAGCCCTGGGGAAAAGCCCTCTGACTACCCACACGATGAATGCCCCTCATCATCTTCTTCACAACTCTGTACAACTGAAAACTGAACTGAAAATTATTATTGCGTTCACGGAAGAATTATGCCTCGTGTATCATGCATTTGCCGCCCACTCTCTTTGATTCCGTAGTATCTAATATATAAAAAGGGATTAATCTGATTATTTATCCATAAATGTTGCAACACCGGAATTCAGGTGTTGCTGAATGAACTGCTGCTGTATTCCTCAGATCATCACAGCCGGGCCAGTTGGTGACGGATGGATCTTCAGACCATAAGACACAGGAGCACATTTAGTCCATTTGACCCATCGAGTCTGCTCCACCATTCAGTCATGATTGATTCTTTGTTCCCTTCCTTACTCCCACTCCCCGGCATTTTCCCCGTAACTAAGGACATAAAACACAGAAATGAACAGTACATTACATGCCTTTCGGCCCACAACGTTGTGCGGACCATGAACCCTACCTAGAATTTCCCTAGCGTACAGCCCTCTATTTTTCTGAGCTCCATGTACCTGTCTAAGTTGCTCTTAAAAGACCCTACTGTAATCTTTGATGCATTTGCCACTCATTCCTCGCCTTGAATACTCCCAACGACCTGGCCTTCACAGCTGTAAACTTCAGAGAAGTTGCCTGTGGTAACAAATTCTACAAATGCACCACCCACAGGCGAAAAGAAATGCTCGGCAGCTCTGTATAAATGGACGGTCTCTATCTCGAGGCGTCTTGTCCAAAACTCCCAACCCATCGAAAATACCCTTTCAACATTCTAAAGATTCCAGCTCATGCTTTACGTTCGAGTGGGTATAAGCCCTGAGCCATCAAACGTTCCTCATAGTATAACCCTTTCGTTCCTGGAATGACCATCAGCGAACATCCTGTTAATTGTCTCCAACGCCAGCGCATCAGTTCTCAGATAAGGAGCACAAAAACGTCCACAATACTCAGGATGATGCCACCGCAGTGATTTAAAACGCTTCAGTATCACATCCCTGCTTTAATATGCAAAAACCTCTTGCATTGGCGTGCGCATCACCAACTCAACCTGCAAGGTCACCTTTATGGCGTTATGTACAAGAATTCCCAAGTCCCTTTGCATCTCAATACTTATTGAATTTCCTCCAAGTTTAGAAAGTAGTCTGTAGGTTTGTTGCTTCCACCAGATTGCTTGACCATGCATTTTCCAAAATTGTGTTTCACTTGTCACTTCCTTGTTGATTTTCCTTATCTGTCCTTCCACAGCCTACCTGTTTCCTCAACACACACTGCCCCTTTACAAACCCTGTTTCACATGGAATCCTGACAACTAAGCCAGCTATTCCATCATCTAAATCATTGATATACAGCATCAAAAGAAGCCGTCCCAACAGCGACCCCTGTAGAGCACCAATCGTCTCCGGCAGCCCACCAGGAAAGGATGTTTTCATTCCCACTGGCTGCCTCCGAGCAGTCAGCCAATGCGCTAATGATGATCGTAAAGTACTTGTAATACTCTGGCGCTCTGTCAAGGGCCTGCTGGGAATCCAAATATACTCGGTCATCTGCATCCTCTTTATCTGCCCGACTTGTAATCCTCTCAGAGAATCCTATCAGGTTCGTTCGACAACATTCTCCCTTAAGGGAACCTGTCAGCCACGGCTGTACTATTTTGAGTACAGTATTAGCTACCCTTTTTGATTTATTAGCCCTAACGCACCGGTACTCACCGTGCTGGCTGCTATTTTGTCCTGTCAACTCCCTGTCCTGCCCGACAGTCTGACTGCACTCTATCTTTGCTTTTCAACATGCGTCCTATTCAGAGTCCACTCATTCTGGTTTCCACGCTCCTGCAAAATTAGATGAAACAGTCACTAACAAGATTAGTAAACTCCTCTTTCGTGAACAGTGGGCCGCGTCTGGTTCAGATGTAAACTGTCTCGTTTGTGTAGGTCATGCATCCCCCAGAAGATATCCCAATGATTCAACAAGCTGAAGCCCCTCTCCCCGCACTGTCTTCTCATCCACATGTTTTTCTGCCACATCATCCTGTTTCTACCCTCATTGGCGCATGCCAGAGGTAGAAATCCAGAAAATATTAACCTAGAGCTCCTGCTTTCAGTTTCCCTACTGAGCTCTCTAAATTTTATCTTCAGTATAACATGGTTTTCCTTCCTATGCCATTGGCACCAATGTGTACCGAGACAACTGTCTGTTCTGTCTGCCCTTCCAGATTGTGGTGGGCGCAATCCGTGTTATCCCTTATCTATCACATGGGAGGACACCAGCCACGTGTCCTTTTCACGTTCACAGATTCTCCTGACTGTTCATTTGACTGTTGACCCCTCTCAGCACTACCAGCTCCCTCTTCCTCCCTTGTATCCTTCTGCACCACGGACTCATGCTCAGCGCCAGTAACCTAGTCTCCGGTTCATTTCCCTGGGAGGTCATCGGCCACTGGGGTATCCAAAAGTGTACAAGTATTATTCAGGGGAATGGCCACAGGGGTGCTCTGCGCTAACTGCCTATTCACCTTCTCATTCCTTCTGCTAACAGTCACCCAGCAAGCCAGCTCCTGCAACTGAGACGCGACTACTTCCTTGTAACACCGGTCAGTGATCTCCTCACCATTCCGTAAGAGCGGAAGGTCATCCAGCTGCTGCTCCACATCCCCGACTGGGTCTTTAAGGAGCTGCGCCTGGATGCACTTCAGGCTGAAGTAGTTCCACGGGAAAATCTGGGTCTCCCAGTGCTCCAACATCCAGCATGTCGAACATTCAGCGTCAATCTAGACTACTCTAAGTATCGCTGACACAGTAAAAAGAGATAAGCTTCACAGAAACCTATCCGGGTGACGTCCCCAGAGCAGACACCGCTTCTGATCCGATGCCTCCTTTGAGACAAAGCCTGACACTACTTCAGAGAATTCCAACCGATTTGTCAGGTAGCATTTCCGCTTCAGAAATTCTGACCTTGCAGAATTTTAACGTGTGCCCCCAAGCACCCGGAAACCTCATCCTTAGTGATCGGCTCTGACGTCTTCCAACCATTCAAGACAGGCAAGCTGACCGATAATTCGCTTTGTTCTGCCCCCATTCCTTCCTAAAGAGTGCAGTGACATTTTCAATGTTCCAGCCCTCAGGATCCATTCCAGAATCTCTAGATTCTTGAAAGATCATTGCTGATGCCTCCAGAATCTCTTTAGTTATCTCTTTTCAGAACTCTGCAGTGTAGTCTCTCTGGACCAGGTGACTTCTTACCTTCACGCTTTTCAGCTTCTGAACATCTTCACCTCAATAATACCACCTACAGTCACTTCTGCTCCCTGGCGATTTTGCGTTTCTGTCAGTCAGCTGATGTCTTCCACAGAACAATCTTTCTGTAACCTCGTTGATGTTATTGGCTAGACTGCTTTCATATTTAATCTTTTCTGTCCTTAAAAACTTCCCAGTGTTCTACATTCCCACCAAATATTTGCTATATTATATACCCTCTCTTTTGCGTTTAAACTGTCTTAGACTTCTCTCGTCAGCCACGGTTGCCTGATACTCCTGTTAGGATACCTATTTTTTATATTCGGGATGCACCTTCCGTTCGCTTTCCGAATCTCGCCCAGAAAAAACCAGCCATTGATCCAAAACACCGTCATACTTTCCAGTGTCTCTTCCCAATCCATTCTGGCGAATTCCTCACTGATACTAAACCAGAATTACCCTTTCCGTGTAGGCTCAACCACACGCTGCTTCAAAAGCCATATCGTATGCGTTCTAAAACAATGCCTGTTGGGAGTCAGCACTAACGGACCTTTTCAACCTCCCTGCATATTGAAATTCTCGGTGAGTAGTGGAGTTGAAACATTGCCCTTTTACATATTTTAGATCTATTGTTGTAATTTGTTTCCCACTTCCTGGCTGCTGTTTCAATATCCGTATATAACTCCCATCAAGGTAATCTTACACTTGCATTTTTAACTCTATCCATATGGATTTTATATCTGCCGATCCTATGTCACTTTCTAAGCATTTGACTTGATTTGTACTGTTATGATACCAGCCCCTTCCTTTGTGAGAATTGCAAGAGCCCTAGTGAAAGGGGGGGTCAATGACCCGAGAGAGAGAGAGAGAGCAAGCAAGAGAGAGAGAGAGACAGGCTGAATGGACACAGGAAATGGAAAGACAGCGACGTGCTGGATACCGCATTCCACTGGGACAAAAGCTGGCGACTGTGGCATTGTTCTCAGGAGACACCTGGGAACTGCAGACGTGCCAACTCGCAGGGACATTGTAAAGCCCTCGGGCAAAGTGGGCTGGTTGAGAGAGAGATTGCATCACCTGCAACCTGATTGACACCTGAGATCCCGTGAGGCAGTATAAAGAAGGGTCTGAAAGAGGACGACCCTCAGACGCACCAAGGAGACACCAAGAAGCACGATACCGCTTCCCATGGGAACGGGAAGCCATTTTGAAATAAGCCACGTGCGTTAAATTCCGAATGCGGGGTTTGTGGCTGGAACCAACGGAAGATCGCTTTTAACTAACAACGGGGAAGATCGCTCCCCTGATTCCATGGATGTTTTGGGCAAGTTTTTTTCCGTTTTATCTCTCTCTCTCTCCAACACGTGAAACCAAAAAGGGAAAAGCCTGCAGACTTCAGAGTGACTCTTTATATATTTCCAATTGGACTCAGTATTATACCCTAGACAACGAAAGAGCTTATTTCTGAGTGATTATTAATGTACCTGCGTTTTAGATTGAGTATTGACGCATGTTATCTGAATGTTTGTATTAACCTTAATTTTTGTGCCCCTTTATTAATAAAACTTTTGAAAATAGTACCATTGGACTTCAACTGACATATCTATCTTTGCTGGTAAGTGAAACCAGTTACTGGTTTCGTAACAAGTGGGGTTCTCGTCTCGGGATTTGACACCAAAAAGGGGGAGGTCAGTCAATCGGGATTGTAAGTCAAAACAAAATAATTTGGATCTGGTACGCAGGTAGCCAGACAGAAAAACCAGCAAGGATGGACGTGTGTGAATTTATGGAAAGCGCGACTGTGGCGGCGCTAGAGGTGAGCACCAAATCAGACTTGTTAAATTTGGCGAAGGGGTTAGAGATGGAAAACGAGCAGGATCAAGCTGAGAGGCAAAGACAGCATGAAATTCGGATCAGAGAGTTAGCAGCAGCCGAGAGAGCGGCAGCGGGGAGAGAAAGAGAGAGGGAGGAGCTAAGGAGAGAGCGGTTTAATGTTAGTCGGGAGCTGAGAGTAGTACCTCCGTTCGAAGAGACGGATGTTGATAGTTATTTCTTGTTTTTTGAAACGGTGGCAGTGAACCAGAAGTGGCCACAAGAGCAGTGGGTCGCGTTGTTACAAAGTGTGTTAGCAGGAGGGAGGATTTGGGCAGCCATGATGCCGACCCGCCGACCGGCGAGTACGGTGGCCCCGCCCCTAGAGTCCCAAAGCTAACGCGCATGCGCGGTCACTCGCAGCCTGTCGGAAAAAGCGGCTGAGAAAGAGGACAGTTTAAATGAAGCCAGCGGTGATCTGGCCAAGATGTTTTTACCGACCCTGTACCATGAGGGTTCCGAGGGTGGTAAAACAGAAAGCAGTAAAGTAAAAGGGGGTAAGGGAGAGGAAATAGCCCTGCCCTTAGTGAAGAGAAAGGTCCTAGAGGTAGGAACTAAAGTTGAGAAACGGATAAAGTTGTTAATATGTCCAGAGTTGGACATGGTTAATCTGGCTGGTTTGGCAGAATTGTTTGAAGAAGTTCAGAGTTCTAAAGGTGTTCTCGATGGTCTCGAGAGTGAAATGAGGGCAGTCTTAGAGAGGAAGGGTATCCTTGCTGTGGAGAAGTCAGCTGACATGGCCGAGGAGGTTGTTTCAGCTCGCAGGGTTGCGCCTTCCCCAACGGGGGGCTGCCTAGAGAGTAACTGGAAGGATCGGGGGACGTTAGAATTTGAAAAAGGTACGGGTATTGAAAGCCTGGAAGGGGCCAATGTCCCGTTTGAGTGTGTCCAAGATGGGGGCGCACGTGGTGCTGAACCTGGTAACAGAGCTCAGAGGAAGTCTGAGGTGTTTGATTCAGGGGGACGGGGCGGCCGTCTTCGTGGATCAGATAGGGTTGGTTCAGTAGGAAAAGGGTTAACCTTGGTAACCGTGGGAAGTGTGAGTTCCACGGTGTTTGTATTCGAGAGTGGGGCCAAGGTTAATGCCGAATTTAAGGGGGGAATGAGGATTGTTATTGAAGGAAACGGAAAGTCTGTAGTTCCCAAGTCGAAGGAAGAAATTTTAAACCTGGCAGATCGCTCACAGAGTGAGTCGGGAAATAGCGGGGCCCCCCACTCTATTGTTACGCCAGGGTGGGGTGTGAAGAGGTTGCATTCGAAATGCTACCTGAAAGAGGAGTTGGAATTAAAAACAAATAGCCTGAAGGGTCTTGACAGTCTGGGGCATGGTGTTGAAAAAAATAGCCCCGATGAACGAGGCGGGCGGGAGTTCACCACGCCAAATTACTCAAAGTCCCAACGGGGGGACTCGCCAGAAAAGAGGTGACGGTTAATGGGGATGCCATTTTTTTTAACAGCAAAGCAGGTTTTACGGGTTGCGCCAAAGCCTGTGAATAATAAAGACAGACCTTTGGAGACCTGCCGGCGAAGTAAACCGACCGAAACGATTAGTATTCGCATAAACTTTTGTAGATGCACCTAAGCTAAGATCACACCTCCGCAGTTATGTTGCTGAAGAAAGCAAATAAATAAGCTGGTTATTGAGCTGAAGTCTGATGCTGCTAGGCGTTAGCATGGCACGTGAGGTTAAGGTATTAAAGGAAAGGGGCACTGTACTTGTTAACTGTTTAGATGCTGACTTGAATGTATAACTGTATTACTCTGTATTAGATTCAAAATTTCTGTAAGACTGTACCACTCTGGGTTTTAACCGCTGGTAAAAACCTTTTTAAGAGGGGAGGTGTTATGATACCAGCCCCCTCCTTTGTGAGAATTGCAAGAGCCCTAGTGAAAGGGGGGGTCAATGACCCGAGAGAGAGAGAGAGCAAGAGAGAGAGAGAGACAGGCTGAATGGACACAGGAAATGGAAAGACAGCAACGTGCTGGATACCGCATTCCACTGGGACAAAAGCTGGCGACTGTGGCATTGTTCTCAGGAGACACCTGGGAACTGCAGACGTGCCAACTCGCAGGGACATTGTAAAGCCCTCGGGCAAAGTGGGCTGGTTGAGAGAGAGATTGCATCACCTGCAACCTGATTGACACCTGAGATCCCGTGAGGCAGTATAAAGAAGGGTCTGAAAGAGGACGACCCTCAGACGCACCAAGGAGACACCAAGAAGCACGATACCGCTTCCCATGGGAACGGGAAGCCATTTTGAAATAAGCCACGTGCGTTAAATTCCGAATGCGGGGTTTGTGGCTGGAACCAACGGAAGATCGCTTTTAACTAACAACGGGGAAGATCGCTCCCCTGATTCCATGGATGTTTTGGGCAAGTTTTTTTCCGTTTTATCTCTCTCTCTCTCCAACACGTGAAACCAAAAAGGGAAAAGCCTGCAGACTTCAGAGTGACTCTTTATATATTTCCAATTGGACTCAGTATTATACCCTAGACAACGAAAGAGCTTATTTCTGAGTGATTATTAATGTACCTGCGTTTTAGATTGAGTATTGACGCATGTTATCTGAATGTTTGTATTAACCTTAATTTTTGTGCCCCTTTATTAATAAAACTTTTGAAAATAGTACCATTGGACTTCAACTGACATATCTATCTTTGCTGGTAAGTGAAACCAGTTACTGGTTTCGTAACAGTACCAACAAACTACTAGCTCTCTTCGCAGATCTATCTATTTCTTCCGAGACAGTTCATATCCTTGGATGCACTGCTCTGACCTCTGTTCCTTTTTTCGGCCATGACTCAGAATGTCCACTGTCTCATACCTGCCAATCTCTAGCTGCGCCACAAGATCACCGACCTTATTCTGTGCACTGTGGCCATTCATATATCACACCTTCAGTCACAGATTCATCATCTTCAGTGATGTAGGATCCCTTTCTAGTTTAAGATATCCCACTAACGGCCATTTCCAATGGTTCAAAGATTCATTTATTTTCAAAGTCTGTCACCATATACAACTCCGGATAGCAACGAAACAAAGAAAGAGCATGAAAGCCGTTCACAGAGAAACGTCAAACCCACACTCCTGGACAGAAAAGGAACGGCATCCTGATCATCAACCCCAAACACCCCGGGACAAAACAAAGCAAGAACATCGCCCGCCACCCCCGGAAACATATCTAACAGAACATAACAGAACATCAACCCCAAACACCCCGGGACAAAACAAAGCAAGAACATCGCCCCCCACCCCCGCAAACATATCTAACAGAACACAACAAAACATCAACCTCAAACACCCCGGGACAAAACAAAGCAAGAACATCGCCCCCCACCCCGGAAACATATCTAACAGAACACAACAGAACATCAGCACCAAACACCCCTGGACAAAACAAAGCAAGAACATCGTCCCCCCACCCCCGGAAACATATCTAACATAACACTACAGAACATCAACATCAACCCCAACCACCCCGGGACAAAACAAAGCAAAAAGATCGTCCCCCACATCCGCAAACATATCTAACAGAACACAACAGAACATTAACCCCAACCACCCCGGGACAAAACAAAGCAAGAACATCGCCTCCCACCCCCGGAAACATATCTAACAGAACACAACAGGACATCAACCCCAAACACCCCGGGACAAAACAAAGCAAGAACATCGCCCCCTCCCCCGCAAACATATCTAACAGAACACAACAGAACATCAACCCCAACCACCCCGGGACAAAACAAAGCAAGAACATCGTCCCCCACCCGCGGAAACTTATCTAACAGAACACAACAGAACATCAACCCCAGACCCGGTCCCATCGCACAATAAAATGGAAAAGGAACGTCGATTTAAAACAGTAAATACAAAATCCTTTAGACTGAAAAAGTTCACAGTCCTTAAACGCAATAGACTACTCTGTAAATGGAACCACGATCCCTTCATCCAATAACAGCCACATTCATGGAATGGGAGGCAGAAGCCACACGAGCGCAGAAGCCTAACTACCTGCCACAGCGAGCTACATAGCGATAGGCCGCTCACAAACTCCTCTTGTATCGATCAAAGGGAAAGGAGGCGGTGCTGAACTCGCAACCGCCATCGGCATTTGTCTCGATATGTCCGTCTTCCTCATTTTGCTGCATTCTCTACCAGTTCTCCCTCAGAGCCTGACAATAAATTACAACTACTTGTGCATCAGCTTCCTCATTCTCCTGTATTAGCATAAATTCATCGAGCAGCAGCTTCAGTTCCTTAACCCATTCTCCCAGGAGCTGCAAAACTCCGCACTTTGTACAAGTGTGTTTATCTGCAAGACTGGAGGTCTCCCAAAATAGCCACATCCCACATATAGTACAAGACAGTGTCCCTGGAACCACTGGCACTGCATTACTACGCCTAGCAAACACTCCTGCTCTCCCCACTTCCCTACTGAGCCACAGACACTGACAATGAAATGCAATACTTGAATTGGTAAGAAATATGTTTAGAAGCAGATGCTTCCAGTGTGCTGCCAGTGTGGATATTGACCACCGTGGATGGTATGTGTTCCAGTGTTGTAGAGATACAAGTTGCATGTGATCAGCAACAAAAACGCCTCTTTACTTCTGATTTTACTTTTTATTCTTTGACTGTTTATGGGCGGTTAGGAAAAAAAAAGCAGAAGTGCAGACAAATATTCGGTTGTGTAAGTTCAGGAGTTCTGCTGTTATAAAATAAAGGTACTGATCTGTAATTGCACATTTTCTCCGTGCCTCCCGGATAATTACTACAAGGGGTGATTATTGTAAGTGAGGTAGTTTAATTAGACAATTAGTTGCTAGTTTAATTCGTTTGGCACAGCTCTGTGGGTCGAAGTGCCTGTCTCAGTGTTTGCTGTTCTGTGTTTAGTTATATGTTTTACGCTCTGTGTCCTTGAAACAAAATCCCTGAGTTGGGCGGCGCTCCGCCTCCATACCCTACCCTTAAACGTAATCCTAAAATCCAAGGGCCCACTCCTACTGATCCCCGACTAACCTTGGCATCACAAACGAACATATTTGGCACCATGTCCCATCCTCCCCTCTCTCTCTCCCAAAGGGGAGTCCTGCATCTCCATCTCACAACCATACCCCTAAACCTAATGCCTACTCCCCTGCTACAAATTCTACAAACCCTAACCCATACCTCAGGTCCTATTCCCTACAATCCAACATCATCCATATCAATCAAAAGTCATCACCTCATCACGTTAGCATATTCATGACCATGATTTATAAAACTTTTGTAAGACTGAAGAATATCCCACTAAAGGCAAGTGTTGGTCCAATTTAAAGAAGACGTGGGCCAGAGCAAAATGAGAGGGTGGCGTGAAAGTGAATTTCGAGTGACGTGATCAAAAAGCACAGGAGGGATGATCTTCCCACTCCTGAGTAATCACAGATTACACCCTTCTTACAAATCCAATAAAACCTAGCCAGTACAGTGCACACCGGTTAATTAAGCCACGTGATATTGGATAATGTTAGTGAAAGGCACGGGCCAGATTAAAGTGGCTACACAACCCTATCAGCCACAGGCACACATATCTCCCGACACGAAACTCCAACACGCTCTTTCCTTCAACCCCATATATACATCCACAAACTTATCCTTTACACTAATTCTAAAGGTCCACAACACAACCAACCCGAACGGCACCTCGACTATGCCTGGCCACATACAACAAGCTCAGTTAACACCAGGAAAGTTCCACGCCCCTCTCACCCCATGGGGATTGCTGCATTTCCAATTATCAACCCTCCCCTTAACATCACCGACCCCCCCATATCGATCCTAATAGACACTAACCCAGCAGTCATTCACTACAATCCAACATCACCCCCACATCAATCACAAGTAGCAACCCCATCAGCGTAGCATATTAACAACCATAATCCTTAACATTTGTGTTAGGAGGAGGAAGACACCAATAAAGGCAAATATTGAATCGAATTAGTGAAGCTGTCTACCAGAGGAAAGGGTCGGGTTTGATTGACACCGAATCTCTGTGACGAAACCAAGAAGCGCAAGAGGCATGATTTCCCACTGCCCGCATAATCACAACATAACTATAGCTTTTTGGTGAGGATGTAGGAACAGACAAATGTTTTTTTTTGCATTACTGGACACGTGGAACCGGCTATTCGGTGCTCAGTGTTGGAAAATTCAAAACAAAAATACACAAATATTAATCCCTCCTACCTACACTGTACTCATCCAAAATGTCTGTTCAAAACCTCTATTATATTTTCCTCTACCACTAAACCCAGGCAACGCATTCCAGGAATCTATGACTCACTGAGTAAAACAACTGCCTCCACATACCCCTTGAGCCTACCCGCTCTCACCGTCAATGCCTGCCCGATGGTATTAACCATTTCAACCTTGGAAAAAAGGTAGACTCTGTACACTGTATCTACGCCTCTCGTAATCTTATAAACCTCTAACGGATCTTCCATCAGCCTGCAACTCTCTAGAAGAAACAAAACAACTTTATCCAGACTTTAAAGATAGCACATGCCCTCTAAACCAGGCAGCGTCCTGGTAAATCTCCTCTGTACCCTCTCCAAAATATCAGCATCCTTCCTATAGTGGGATGACCAGAACTGTATGAAATACTCAAGCATAGGATTAAGGCATAGTAGCTTGTGAAACTGTATTGAATCACCGAATCACCGACTCTTACCAATGTCCTCAAGAGCATAAACTCTTGATGAAGGTTATGTTTAGGGGACTCTACCGAGGGGGTCTCCAAAGTAATGTCTGTTTGTGGTGATGAATTAACACTTTCCTATCCATGAAACGCTCAACGACTTCAGTGACTCAGTGATACTTAGAAAATTTGGGAGCTCGTCCAGGAGCCACCTCTAACCCTGACATATCGCCAGCAATCTCACAAGTTTAGTGTGGGGAAGCATGTCCTAATCATAGCACCCTGTATGTGTCAAAGAACACGGCTGAGAGCCGAAGAAAGTGTGTGTGTGTGTGTGTGTGTGTGTGTGTGTGTGTGTGTGTGTGTGTGTGTGTGTGTGTGTGTGTGTGTGTGTTGTGTTGTGTGTGTGTGTGTGTGTGTGTGTGTGTGTGTGTGTGTCTGTGTGTGTGTTTGTGTGTGTGTGTTTGTGTGTGTGTGTGTGTGTGTGTGTTTGTGTGTGTGTCTGTGTGTGTTTGTGTGTGTGTGTTTGTGTGTGTGTGTGTGTGTGTGTGTCTGTGTGTGTTTGTGTGTGTGTGTTTGTGTGTGTGTGTGTCTGTGTGTGTGCGTGTGTGTGTGTGTGTGTGTGTGTGTGTGTGTGTGTGTGTGTGTGTGTGTGTCTGTGTGTGTGTGCGCGTGTGTGTGTGTGTGTGTATGTAGACCCATTGTCTCTGCCTGACCTTGGATGACTATACACTTGCCCGTCTCCAATTCAGTTTATCGCTCTTGGTCATGCCCCTAATTTAATCTCCCCAGGGATTTGATAAGTTACCCCATGCAAGGCTTATTGAGAAAGTAAGGAGGCATGGGATCCACATTTCTTTGTGGATCCTGAACTGACTTGCCCACAGTAGGCAAAGAGTGGTTGTAGACGGGTCATATTCTGCATGGACGCCGATGACCAGTGCTGTGCCTCAGGAATCTGTTATAAGACCATAAGACCAAAAGATTTAGAGCAGAAGTAGGCCATTCGGCCCAATAGTCAAGAACAGAGAGTAAAATTCAAATTTCATTTATTATTTTTTTATGTACAAATGAAACAGCCTTGAGACTCGTCACCTGTCCAGATCAGCAGACACCCCCACATGCACAGAGCAAGAATAATTTCAAATAGTTCACAAATCGGCTGTCTCCATTTAACAAAAGCAAGAAAAGAAGTCAAAGTTCATATTGCATTTATTATCGAAGTCTGTATAAACGGAACAACCTTGAGATTCGATACTCCTCAAAATCCAACTTCTCCCACAAGTCAGAGTGCACCCCCGAATCCGCCGACACACCTAACTCTGTGCAAATCAGTGTGAGCCCACAAATCTGTGCTCACTGGTAAACGCGCATTCAACCCTTCAATCAGAGTGCATCCCGACAGCAATGGACACCTCAAAATCCCTGTGCACCCACCCATTCGCTTCCATACCCCTAAATCTTAGCACACCCGTAAAGCAAGATCAGTCGCCGAATCACTCCTGCCTCCCCAGGTCTCCACTGTGTCCCGTTCCGTGTGCATTCAATATTCGACAGTTTTCAAACTGATTTCTCCGTCATTTTTCGCCCAGAACCATCAAACGCTCCTCAAAGATTCACTCTTCCATTCCCTGTTCAACCTCCTCAGAGTTAAGCCCATGATATCGCTGTATCCCTTACAAACAATGCAATGCTATATAGTTCCCCGAACCAGTGTACATACATCCCTCTGTTGTCCTCGCCAAGTGTTCTCAGTTGCCAAGCCGTCACGACAAAGCGCCAGCGTTGTCTGCTAGCTACTCTCTGACACAAACACACACACGAACTCATATAAACACTCAGAGATGCAGACACACAAAGATTGTTAATAATGAACACAATATGAACTATGGACTTTTTAAGAAGGTGGCAGTTATTTCGCGAACTGAAATTAATTTTGCTCTCTGAAAATCTGATGTGTCTGTGGCGATGTCAGCGGGTTTGGGGGTACACATGGAAATAAGGCTGCACATTTATTTGCTGATGTACGGACGTTTCAGGGTATGTTGGGGAATACGGGTGTGCACACTGATTTCGGAGTGTCAGTGAATTTCGGGGTGAACACAGCTTTGGGCGTGTGAGGGTTCACAGGGCTTTGGGAGTGTGAATCTATTTGAGGCACCGCACAGAATTGGGTGTGTCGGCGGATTTGGGGGTGCACACAGATTGGGAGCGAACACAGTTTGTGGCTTGCATGCGACTTTGCGGGTGCACACAGTTCTGGGTGTGTCGGTGGATTTGGCGGTGTCTGCGGGTTCGGCGTGGGCACGGATTTGGGGGTGCACACAGATTTGAGGATTGCTCTGACTTAGGGATGTTTTGGCGAATATGGGGGTGCACAGGGAGTTGAGAATGTGAGCAGACATCAGGGTTTGTCAGGGAATATGGGGGTCGCTGGATTTGGGACACCCACTGATGAGGGGATAAAGATGGGTTTGGTGAGGTACGCAGATTTAGGGGGATGTCAATGATTATACGAGGAATACGCATGTGGGCGTATGTTTGCATTTTAAACTTTGTTCTTGCTATTTTTAAGGCGGAAACAGCTATTTTGTAAAGTAGTGGAAGTGACTCCTGCTCTGTGAGAGTGTAACGAAACGGATTTGGCGGCGAATGTTGCTTTCCGGATGTGCACTGATTTAGGGGTACGTCAGAGAATGTGTGAGTACACTGGACTTTCCGGGTGCCGGTTGCTTTTGGGGTGCACACTGATTTGAGGGTTGCATGAGGTATTGCGAGTGAGCACAGATTTGTGGATGCACACTGATTTGCACAAAGTTGGAGGTGTTGGCGGATTCGGGGGTGAGCACTGGCTTGGGGGAGCCGGTGGATTTGGAGGTGTGTCAAAACTCAGTGTTGTTCCGTTTATAAAGGAATTCATGGAGACAGCTATTTTGTGAACTGCTTGAACTGATTCTTGCTCCGGGATATCCTAATGTGCATGTGGGGCTGTCTGCCGAAATGGAGCTGTGACGAGTCTCAAGGTTGTTTTATTTCTACATACATTAATAATAAATGCAATTTGAAATCTGCCCTCTGTTCTTGCTTTGTTACGATTCAGCAGCCATTTTGTGAAGCATTTGAAATGAGAGTTCGAGAACATCTGCATTGCGGAGACAGATGGGAAGGGGCTGAACCAAGGGCGATAAACTGAATTGGAGGTGTACGGGCACGTGTATAGTCAGGCAGGGACAAGCAGAGACACAGACACAAAAACACACTAACGCACAATAACATTCATAGATAGACAGAAAGACACACACACACACAGACACACACACACACACACACACACTTTCGCACCGTGTTCTGTGACACCTGCGGAGTGACATGATTAAAACAGACCCCTCCCCCCACTAGACTGCTTAATTTCATGGCATGCGTTCGGGTTAGGAATGGGTCCTGGATGAGCCCCCAAATGATCTGTGTGTGACTAAGTCACTGAAGCAGATGGAGGATTTAGTGGATATGAAATCGTGTTTAATCATCAACACAAACAGACATTTTCTTCGAGGCCTCTCAGTAGAGTCCCACAACCACAAACTACATCAAGAGTTTATACTCTTGAGGAGAATGGTAACAGTAGGTGATTCCGAACAATTTCACAGGCACAATGACATAATTTACTTCAATGTTCTGTGTCCAACAAATGGTTCCTTTGAAGTACATATTTCCAGTGGAAGCAAATTTAATTGATAAAACACCTCGGACGGTTCAGTCACCTTTGTTATAACAAACTAACTCTCACAAATGATCTAAATATTACTCATTAATTTAATCACAGTGTGTCAACGTGGGGATTGCACCTGTCTGACGTAATTGGTTTGTAAATAATTTAAAAACATTTATTTTAAATCTGTTGAAATCGGTTTCTCTGGAATTGCTAAATGGCTTTAAAAACCCCAGGCATGTGCTGACTTAACATTTCATTCCGAGAGATCGCCTGTCGCACAAAGAGACAAATCACCGGCCAGAGAAAATGGTTGCAATGTTCGAAAAGTATATCAGTGTGGAGAAAATATTGTACATCTTCATTGCCGTCATTGGAGTTCCAGGTGAGTGAGCAGAACATTTCATGTTCGTTATTTCTGGGCTTTCTGAGCCTGTTTAAGATGATGTTACAAGCTTACAACCTGATCATCACTGCACAAATATCCATCCGAGATATCGATCCTGTCAATTTCACACTCTGAACCTTCAGATTTAATAACAAGTGGAACTAAGCTTATTAGTCTCCTCTAACTCACGGGATCTAATTGAACGCTGTTCTTGCCTTGAATGACAGCTTGTCCAGAGATGTCCCAGTGCTGGGGCCAGGGATCTCTCCGGGAAGTTGTGACTGGGAGATGTTTGCATTGTGAAGTACACTTTTCCTAAGTTATTGATCAGAGGGAAACCCTAGTCCTGTGCTTCACGTCTCCCTGTGGAGACTGTCACAGTCGGATCCCACTGTCTGTTGGTCAGTTATCGGGTCTGATCACCTGAACCAGTGTTCACGGATCTACTGCCGTGTGTTATCGAATTAAACTGCGCTGCAGAATTAATCCATTAACGGAGCAACTCAGCCACAGGTCACTAAGTGGTTCCTTCTTTCCCTCTAAAACCCGTCATAAATCGGGGCAACGCTTCGTTCTGAAGGAGGGTCTCGACTCGAAACGAAAAATGATTCAATTCCATGGATGCTGCCTGACCTGTTGAGTTCCTCCAGGTTTGTGTGTGTTGCTCCTCTCTGTATCCCTTCTCTGCCTCATCAGATGCTGATTTTCCAGAGTCCTGGTCAGTCACAGTTAATTCAGTGAAACCGGCCCCATCAGCGACTGGAATGAGGATCAACACCGATCGTTGTTGTTCATGCAGATCGCTTTTATCGCCAACGATTCCCCACACATCGTCTTATCTCCACACTGAAGAAGACAGGTCAGAGACAGTGTGACCCGTTTCTGGTGTTAGATTAGCAGCCGTTTACAGACTCTAGCACTCCCGAGTATTTAGCCAAAGCCCGATACCATGTTAATTCCTGCAAAATGTCTTCAGTAATGCCCACTGTCTGTTCTCTCTCTCCAGTAAATCTACTGGCGATTGTGATCCTGTCTCGGGGAAAGTGCGGCCTCTCTACCTGCACCACTCGCTACCTGGTGGCCATGGCAGCGGCGGATCTGCTGACCATTATCATCAGCGTCATTTTGTATCGAATAAATGTGTATTACCTCCGGTGGAGTTTTCTGGACATCACCCCTGTGTGCAGTGTTATCGATGTACTGAGCTACACAGCCACACACTGTTCTGTCTGGTTCACCGTCACTTTCACCTTTGACCGGTTTGCCGCCATTTGCTGCCAGAAACTGAAAACAAAATTTTGCACCGGGAAAACTGCGGCTGTGGTTCTAACAACAACCGGCGTACTGTCGTGTCTGAGAAACGTTCCCCGATACTTCGTACGAGAACCCAGAGTGGTCATCGACAATATACCGTGGCTCTGTGATACCAAGCAGAATTATTTCATTGACCCCTGGTGGGTAAGATATGACTGGCTTGATACAGTTTTAACTCCATTACTCCCTTACGCTGCGATCCTGCTGCTCAACGCTCTGACAGTCAGGCACATTTTAGTGGCTAGTCGGGTCCGTAAGGGGCTGAAGGGTCAGAGCAAGTGGGAGAACCGCAGTGACCCGGAGATGGAGAGCAGGAGGAGGTCTGTGGTTTTACTCTTCACCCTCTCCGGCAGCTTCATCCTCCTGTGGATGACAATAGTTGGAAATTTCATATATTATCAGGTCTCAGGAAAAGGACACAATTTCAATGATTCTGAATTGATCTTTCAGTACTTCGGGTTTTTCCTGATGAATTTCAGCTGCTGCACAAACACATTTATTTACGCGGTGACTCAGTCGAAATTCAGGGAGCAGGCGATCAGCGCGGTGAAATATCCCGTCACTTCGATGCTTCAGTTGATTAAAGGCGCCGCATCCTGAGTAGTCGCCAGAGGCGGCGGCAGTGTCTCCAGTCCGGGCTCCAGCTCCTCAGATTCACCGCCTGATCTCCCAGGTGTTATTCCCGGGCGGATTGTCCCATCGACCGGCAGTCCGGGACGTTAAGATAGTATGTGTGTCGGGAGGGGCAAAGCACCGTCCAAGAGAGTCAGAACCTCATTCTTCCCGCCAGATGCCAGACAAAGAACTACTCCGGAATGCCGCCCGCACATTCGTCTGCGGATATGTCCATCTATTCCCATTCCGCTCACCAACTTCACTGTCAGTCATTCCCACAAGACGGCGCGGGTCGAGTCATATGCTCATTTACTAACCCAATGTGAATCACACCAGTCTCCGCCATCTCGTTTAATGATTGGCTAATTTAAGACTCTCCAACTTAAAGGTGCATTCCCGTTATCAACTGGACTGGACTGTGGTGTACAGAATTGGGAAATAAAATCCTCACTGCTTCTGTCTTCTAATGAAAGCTAAATTAACCACAACAAATCCTATCGATTCTACGTAATGAAACACAACACTGCGAATTTATTTAAAGTCACCCCATGACTTAAGAAAGGGGTTAAATGAAATCAATCAAGCCCCCCAAAATTGCAATGAAGCCTGCATGATTTATTTCCTGATATGTTTCACCCGAAAATGCCCTGTGTTCAATCGGTTCATAATGGGAAAATAATTCTCAATCCGGAAGCATGTTTTGCAACATGACAAAAGGAATAATTAAGCTTAGTAAGACATGGGGATGAAATTTCTTCCCTTCTTGTTTCTCCCATAAACCCAGCACCTTCATGTTCCCATTGTAGTTCGTGTCAATATAATTCCGTCCGTTCCTGTTTTACCCCTTTCTCCCCATACACCAAACACGTTTATGTATTCTGTAAAGGTGTACCCATTTTCACATCAACCTTTCGATGAGCTCCTAATTCTCAACATACATAACTCTGAAATTCTGATTTGTTAAGTGAAGGGTCTTTATCTACAGTTGAACTTTTCTAACTTACAATCAACCCACTCATTCCCCTCAATACCTCTGTGTGCTGGGACTTATAAGAAGAAAATATATAAACAAGTACTTGAATATGAATTAATGCCTGGTGAGTTTCCAACAGTAAATCTGACCGACTGGTAGAATAACGTGTTTAAGAGTCATCAAAACATAAAAGTAATCTGAACAATTATAACGCAACGTGTGAAGAAATTTTTCCACCAACCTTCAGCTTAAAATGATGGCAACCATTTCTGCTGAAAATACTGATAAATGGTTGCAAAGTAATTTCTCTATCATTGTCGATAGTTCAATCCCAAAAATGGGCTACTCCACTATTCCCAGTTAAATGATCTTTCGTTCCATCTGTAAAAATGTTAAAACTTGGCATGGTTAGTATAATGCTTGGGTCTATCGGCTTGTATTTGTCCAGGGTGAAACCCGTCCACCCGCCAAACCGTGTCTCCCGTTTGCGTAGATGCTGTGTAATGCACACTGGTACAAACTCACACATACAATATCAGACAGCACACAATGTACGGTTTACAGATTACTCTTTATAAGCCTTACTGCAAATAGGTAATTAATAGCGGTACAATATAAAAAGAAAAGAAAAAAGGCGCCGGCTTATCAGAGTTCAATCAGTTCGTGCACAACCGCTGGAGCTCAATTATCGAATCTTTCTGTCCATCATTCGATCTTCTCCAACCTTCTCGACCCGCCGCCTGGGACAAACCTGGGACCAAAGGGTCCAGCACGTCCTTCCTCTTCGGTTCTCCTCCCGAAAAACCCGCGCACTGACTCCAGGCTCCCACACATACCGATAGAACAACATCGCTTCCAGTGGTTAGTTCCGCCATTATCAATAATTATAACCCAAATATTTCAACTAAACAGAGCATCACCAAATCAGTTACCTACAAAGTCGTTTCATTATAACGCTACAGAGGACCCACTTTATAACAGTTAACATTTAACATTACAGTTAATAATCTGAGAAACGCTCATTCTCCTCCCACCGAATTAAGTCATACCATCATGATGTTCAGATAATTCGCCAACCCCTCCTGCAGAACACACCTCCCAATCCAAGTGCAGAAAGCAGTGGCATAACTCCCCAAAACAGTGGATCACACCCTGTTCCGCAGGTGCCACATAGCCCAACCTGTCCGGGGGGTGCCTACTTCTCTGAGGCTGCGCACTCCTTCTTCTAACTCCTCCCCCTCGGACAATACGGGAGATTGATGGGAACTACGAGGCGAACCCTCCCGCGAGCGGTCACCGAAACCCCTCTGCACCTCGGAACCCTCCATCTCTTGCTTGGGCCCCACATCCTTTATTCCAACGCCAAGTGGTAACCCCGACAGTCCACCACTAGCCCCCCTTACTCCCTCTAACCCAGTGGGGGAAGGACCAGGAGCCTCCCCCTCCATCACGGTGGCGTCAGCGAACGGCAGCATGTACCGATCGTCCGAGTCATCATCCTCCGAGTCAGTATCCCTCACAGGGTCTGTGCCCGGGCCCGACTCTTCCGGTGTGGGCTCTTCCTCCACCCTGCGTGGACGCAGAGTGCTGGTACAAGGCGCAGCCGGCACCTCGGGCTCCCGCTCTACCTGTACATCTCACCCCAGAGGCAACAAGGGATTCCGATGGAGAATCTTGACGGGCCCCCTCCCATCCTTGGGCCTCATCCGGAAAACCGGTAGATTTGGCATCTGACTCTCTACTACAAAGGGCGTGCCCGACCACCGATCAGCCAGCTTGTGTTTCCCAGGTAGTCCCAAATTCCTTATGATACTTCTCAGGCGGAAATAACTGCCAACACCGAGGTCGGTCCGGGGGTGACGTTACCCGATATAAAACTTGTTTCTTCAACTTCAACTGAGGCCATTCCCTCAATAACTGAGGCACTAAAGCGTATTTCGTCTTCTCCGCCCACGCCACATCTCCCTTTTCCACAGCGCATCAAACAGCGCCAATGCCCGGGTCATCTCGCTGAGCAGCTGCCACTTCCCCCGGACTGAATTCCGGCAACTGCTTAGTCTTCACTGCAGTCAGGTCACAGTAAGCTGGGGGTAGAGCGTCATCAGAAGCCCTCAATGGGTCCACTGCTCGCTCCGGCCTTTCCTTTTCCTCGGCCTTCACGCTGATAGCAAACTGACACATGACTTTCACCCCAGGAGCAGGAATGCTCTCCCACTCCTCCTCCGTCTCCTGTTCCTTATGCTCCCGTCGTGACAAAGCATTCGCATTGACATTCCTGCTCTCCGGCCGGTACTTCAGGCTGAGATCATATACCGACAAGGCCGCCATCTCCGATGGCCTGTAGCATCCAATTTCGCTGAAGTCAGGATATAAGTACTGGGTTGTTGTCCGTCCTCACCTCAAACCTGGCTCCGGAGAGATAGTCACTCAGCTTGTCCACCACTGCCCACTTCAACGCCAGTAACTCCAGCTTATAGTTTCTCTCGGCGGGCGGCAAACTCCGGCTGACAAACGCGACAGGTCTCAAGCCGGTGCCGTGATCTTGATACAAGACGGCCGCTAATCCCTCTCGGCTGGCGTCGTGTGTAGTACACAGGGTAAACGGGGTCCGTAAAAGCCAGCACCGGTGCCTGGGTCAGCAACTCTTTCAACGATTTAGAAGCCTCCTCACATTTCATATCCAATCTCTGTCCAAAGGGCTCCGACGGTTTGAGATATTCTCCAACCTCCCGTCCCTCTTTTCCTTTCTTCCCCAAGGGAGGGTAACCACGCAGAAGTTGGTTCAAGAGGTAGCCCACTTTGGCGGAGCCCTTCACGAATCTCCGATAATAACCACAGAACCCCAAGAACGTGCTCAGAGTTCTCACAGTCCGGGGCCTCGGCCACGTGGTCACCGCTTCTCTCTTATCCGGGTCTGTAGCTACTACAAATGCTAGATTATGTGTCCAACATAGCTAACAGACGTCTTGCAGAACTGACAATTCTCCGGGGAGAGTTTTAATCCTTCCTCCCTCAGCCGATATAGCACCTTCAGTAGCCTTGGCTCCAAACACTACCTCCAAACACGTCTTCTCCATGACCCTCTGGAAGGTGGCAGGGGCTCCCGATATGCCCTGGGGCATCCTTTCGAACTGGGGGAAAAAACCCAAAGAGCATATAAATACCGTCTTCTCTTTGTCGGCCTCACTCTTCGGGATCTGGTAGTAATCCCATCGGGAATCCCATCTCACTCATCGGGTATCCACTACTCAAGTCCAGCAAACTAAATCATTTCGCTCCACTCAGACTGGCCAACGCGTCTTCGACCCTCGGGACCGTATTCTGGTCCGGGACAGTGCGCCAGGTCAGGGTCCTGTAGTCCACACACCTGCGTACCCTTCCGTTCTTCCGGGCCATCACTATTGGGGACGCATAGGGGCTTCGGGACTCAGTGATGATTCCAGCTTCCTTCAACTTGTACAAGTGCTGCCGCACGTCCTCCACATCGGCAGAGGACAGTCGCCGCGACCTCTCCCTGAACTGGGTGTCCTCAGTCACTTGAATGGTATAGCGAGTGTTCTTGTAGCAACCGAAATCAAACACGCCAGGAGAAAAAACATCTTCCAGCTTCAATATCTTCCCCACCATCTTGCGTTTCCACTCCGGCGGTACAGGAGAGTCCCCAAAGTTAAAGGCCTCAGCAGTCAACTCTCCTCTGTTTTCCAATCCTTCCCCTCTAGTGGACCTCACAGGGGCTCTAGACATTAACGTCACCGGGAACAAATGCCCCAGCGGCATCCCTCTCTTAAAAGGTGATTTCTCTTTTCGTAGTGTTCCTGACACTGATAGCTATCCGCCTCGCATCTACCATCGAGAGCCTCTGCAGTTCGGGCCTCAGCAGAACCCCAGCCGGAAATCGTGTCTCCCCCTCGAGGTCCTCCGGGGCGGCCACTGAAAGGGCCTCGCCATCAGGCACTCCGGGAAATCTGGGGAAGATTTCCCATCACTCTTGCTACTTCCCGGGGCCTTATCAACAAAGGCTTCGACTGGGTGTTTCACACAGTCCGTCGTTTAAATTCAGTCTCCGGCCCAGGGCTCTTCCTCAAAAG
Organism: Hemitrygon akajei; assembly: GCF_048418815.1. NCBI lineage: Eukaryota > Metazoa > Chordata > Chondrichthyes > Myliobatiformes > Dasyatidae > Hemitrygon > Hemitrygon akajei. Next base: position 2,021,374 of record NW_027331996.1, on the reverse strand, counting down.
CAGCATGAAACGCTGGCTGCTCGGCCCTGGTCCCCGAACAGTTCTCACTCGCCCTCTCCTGGCAGGCCCCCATAAGCCACCGCAACACAGGGATGTTGGTCTCCACCAGGATTGAAGCACCACCCCCCCCCCGCCCCCCGTCTCAACCGGGTCCGGACAAACCAGCGACAATGTCTCCAAAACTTCAGACACTCCCACATCGGCTTGTGAAAACTCCAGTTTCACCGATAAATACCCGTCATACGGATAATCCCCAGCACTGACACCCCAAATCTCCAGTGCACGGAATGGGGTCAATAGCCAATACTTCAATTACTGGTTGTAAAAGGAACGGTACAGTAGCGTGACCTGTGTGACCCCGTTTCGAGTATGGCTTTAGCACAGCTTCCCTCTATCCGTCGCGACGCGATGGATCGGGGTCCCACTAATCCTTCCGGAATCGACTCTTTTGATTTCGTGGGTTCCTTGATGCATTTTTGGGAACGTGCTCCCTTACAGACACCAGGCCGTTCCCTCACTGGGTCCCCTCTAAGTTTCCTGACACTTCTCCCTTCCTGGATACCCGGGGAGTCGCTCTCCTAGAGCCTTCCGGTCGCTCACATTCCCTACGGAAGTGGTTTTCCTCTCCACAGTTATAGCATAGCCCCTGCCTTTCACAGACTCTCCGGAAGTGTCCCCCTTCCCACAGTTATAGCACACGCTACCAGCCGCTCTTCTTCTCGCAGACTCTCCACCACTCGCAGCATACTGCGCCGTCCGTCCTCTGGGGGCCGAAGCCCTCCCTACCGACCCCTCAGTCCTCAGCTGGGCCACCACCTACTTTATCAGTTGCCGTGTGGAGCCGGCTCTTCTTCCATCCCCACCGGGGGCTACAACTGAGGATCTCACCCTGCTGACAGAGTTCTCCCGCGGCCTCAACGCGCGCTCATCCCCCCTCACATCTCTGATCAGTTGAACGAACGTCGGAGGGGGGCGCGTTTTATAAGTCTGCCGGAGACTCGGCCTGGGCACCTCTAAGTACCTGATCCATCTTTAACTAATCCACCTGTTCCGCCCGAATGACCCACCGGCGCCGGAATCCATTAACCCGTCTCTCTCGCCGAACAAGGTACCCAAAGGGCTTCTCACCCTCATCCTGATACATGTTTTGAAACTCCCAAAGGAGCTCACAGGAGATCCCAGTCAACCCAAAAGCACTGTCCATTTAATATATGCAGTTAACAGCTAACATTACAGTTAATAATCTGAGAGCCCTGCATATTTCATTCGGTGTCCTATATACTTCATTTTGTGTCTATGTTTATCATTTCGCGCTCTATGTATTTCAGCTGTTCTCAGCTTGCTTCGTTTCTGGCTTCCATGGGTTGTGGTTGAAGATAAGAGATGAATTGAAGCAAGAGGCGGAGATTGAAGAAGTAAAGACATCTCGGAAAGAAGCCATTTTTTTAAATGATTGGAGCAAAGAGTCTAGACTGCGCAGGTGCGTAACGTAGCGCGCCAAAGGTTAAAAAAAAAAGACCGCCATGTACAGCGGCCATATGACTGAGTCAGAGTGGGACGGCTTTGGTTCAACAGGCTTCAGTGTGAACAGGTAGAGCCGAGAGAAGCTTCCGGTAAATTTTGTTTTGTTCGTTTAGAGTAGAGAGAATGCCAGGCAGGATGTTGGAATGCTGCTCTTGCAGGATATGGGAATTCAGGGAGACCTCTGGTGTCCCTGACAACGACACCTGCGAGAAGTTCATCCAGCTGCAGCGTTAGGGAACTGGAGCAGGAGCTGGATGACCTCCGGATCATTCGGAAGAATGAGGAGTTTATAGATAGTAGCTGCAGGGAGGCGGTTACGCCAAAGCAGCAGCGCACAGGTAATTGGGTTACCGTCAGGCGAGGGACGGGGAGAGGGCAGGCAGAGCAGGGCTCCCTTGTGGCCATTCTCCTCAACAGCAAGTATACCGAAATGGATACTGTGGGGGGGGGGGGGGTGTTTAATGAATTACCTGGGACATGCTGCGGAAGCCGGATCTCTGGTAATGAATCTGGTTCTGCAGTGCAGAAGAGAGAGAGGAAGAAGAGGAGAGCAGTAGTGATAGGGGACTCGATAGTTAGACGTACATACAGGAGGTTCTGCGGTTTTGACATAGACGCCTTTGATGCCTCCCGGGTTCCAGGGTCAGGGATGTCTCTGATGGCGTGCACATAATTCTGAAATGGGAGGGTGAGCAGCCAGATGTCACGGTACACATCGGTACCAATGACGTAGGAAGAAAGATTGAGGAGGTCCTGCAGAGTGAGTACGGAGAGATTGGTAGGAAGTTAAAAAGCAGGACCTGGAGGGTGGTAATCTCAGGATTGCTACCTGTGCCACGTGCCAATGAGGGTAATAATAGGATGCAGTGGAGGATGAACACGTGACTGAGGAACTGGTGTAGGGGGCAGGGTTTCAGATTTCAGGATCATTGGGACCTTTTCTGGGGCAGGTGCGACCTGTACAACAGAGACGGGTTACAGCTGAACTACTGGGGGACCAATATCATTGCAGGAAGGTGTTATACTGGATTTGCAGGGGAATGGGAACCAGAGTGCGAGCAGATAGTGGAGCGGGGGTGAAAATAAATGATGTTAAAGTTTCATGCAAAGTCACAAATAGAAGAGTTGTGTAATAATCTTCTGAGGTGTGTCTATTTCAATGCGAGGAGTATTGTGGGGAAGGCTGACGAGCTGAGGGTGTGGATTGACACGTGAAATTTTGACATTGTAGCCATTAGTGAAACTTGGCTACAGGAGGGGCAGGACTAGCAGCTTAATTTTCCAGGGTTCTGATATTTCAGACGAGATAGAGGCAGACGGATGACTAGTGGGGTGGTGGCATTGTTAGTCAGGGAAAATGTTACAGCAGTGCTTCGGCGGGAAAGATTAGAGGGCTTGTCTACCGAGGCCATTTGGGTGGAGCTGAGAAACAGGAAAGGTATGACCACATTAATGGGGTTGTATTATAGACCACTCAATAGTCAGCGAGATTTGGAGGAGCAAATATGCAGAGAGATAGCAGACAACTGCAGGAATCATAAAGTTGTGATAGTAGGGGATTTTAATTTTCCACGTATTGATTGGGACTCCCAGACTGTTAAAGGTCTAGACGGGTTCGAGTTTGTAAAATGTGTTCATGAAAGTTTTCTAAATTAATAAGTAGAGGTATCGACTAGAGAGGATGAAATATTAGATCTCCTGTTAGGAAACGAGTTAGGACAGGTGACGGAAGTGTGTGTAGGGGAACAATTTGTTTCCAGTGATCATAATACCATTAGTTTTAACTTGATCATGGATAAAGAGAGATCTGGTCCTCGGGTTGAAGTTCTAAACTGGAAAAAGGCAAATTTTGAACAAATGAGAAAGGATCTAAAAAGCGTAGATTGGAACAGGTTGTTCGCTCGCAAGGATGTCGTTGGTAAGTGGAAGGTCTCCAAAGGAGAAATTTTGAGAGTGCAGAGTTTATATGCTCCTGTCAGGATTAAAGGCAAAGTGAATAAGAATAAGGAACCTTGGTTCTCTAGCGATATTGGAACTCTGATAAAGAAGAAGAGAGAGATGTATGACATGTATAGGAAACAGGGAGCAGATAAGGTACTTGAGGAATATAAAAAGTGCAAAAAGAAACTTAAGAGAGATATCAGGAGGGCTGAAAGAAGACATGAGGTAGCGTTGGCAGTCAAGGTGAAGGATAATCCAAAGAGCTTCTATAAGTATATTAAGAGCAAAAGGATAGTAAGTGATCAGAGTGGTCGGCTATGTATGGAACGAAAAGAAATGGGGGAGATCTTAAATGTTTTTTTGCGTCTGTATTTACTAAGGAAACTGGTATGGAGCCAATGGAAATGAGGCAAACAAGTAGTGAGGTCATGGAACCTGCACAGATTGAAGAGAAGGAGGTGTTTGCTATCTTGAGTAAAATCAGAGTAGTTAAATCCCCAGGACCTGACAGGGTGTTCCATCAGACCTTGAAGGAGCCTAGTGTTGACATTGCAGGGGCCCTGGCGGATATATTTAAAATTTCGGTATCTACGGGTGAGAAGCCGGAGGATTGGAGGATAGTTCATGTTGTTCCGCTGTTTAAGAAGGCTCTAAAATTAATCCGGGAAATTATAGGCCAGTAAATTTAAAGTCGGTAGTAGGTAAATTATTGGGAGGAGTACTAAGAGATAGGATCTACAAGTATTTAGATGGACAGGGACATATTAGGGAGACTGAACACGGTTTTGTGCGTGGTAAGTCATGTTTAACCGATCTATTAGAGTTTTTCGAGGATGTTACAAGGAAATTAGATGAAGGGAAGGCAGTAGATGCTGCCTACATGGACTTCAGTAAGGCCTTTGACAAGGTCCCGCATTGGAGGATAGTTAGGAAGATTCAGTCGCCAGGTATACGGTGAGGTAGTAAATTGGATTAGATATTGGCTCAATGGGGGAAGTCAGATAGTGGTAGTGGAGGATTGCTTCTCTGAGTGGAGGCCTGTGACTAGTGGTGTGCCACAGGGATCAGTGTTGGGTCCATTGTTATTTGTCATCTATATCAATGATCTGGATGATAAAGTGGTAAATTGGATCAGCAAATGTGCTGATGATACGAAGATTGGAGTTTTAGTGGACTGTGAGGAAGGTTTTCACAGCCTGCAGAGGGATCTGGACCAGCTGGAAAAATAGGCTGAAAATGGCCGATGAAGCTTAATACAGACATGTCTGAAGTATCGCACTTTGGTAGGAAAAAAAACAGGGTAGAACATGCAAGGTAAATGGTAGGGCACTGAGGAGTGCAGTAGAACAGAGGGATCTAGGAATACAGATACAAAATTCACGACGTGGCGTCACGAGTAGATAAGGTAGTAAAGAGTGCTTTTGGTACATTGGCCTTTACAAATCAAAGTATTGAATATAAGAGTTGGAATGTTATGGTGAGGTTGGATAAGGCATTGGTGAGGCTGCAGTTGGAGTATTATTTGCAGTTTTGGTCACCGAATTACAGGAAAGATATTAATAAGGTTGAAAGAGTGCAGAGAAGGTTTACAAGGATGTTGCCGGCACTTGAGAAACTGAGTTACAGAGAAAGGTTGAATAGGTTAGGGCATTATTCCCTGGAGCGTAGGAGAATGAAGGGAGACTTCAGAGAAGTATATAAAATTACGAAGGGTATAGATAGAGTGAATGCAAGCAGGCTTTTTCCACTGAGGCTGGTGGAGAGAAAAAAAGAGGACATGGGTTAAGGGTGAAGGGGTTAAAGTTTAAAGGGAATACTGCTGGGGGGGCTTCTTCACAGAGGTGGGAGTGTGGAATGAGCTGCCAGTTGAAGTGGTAAACGCGGGCTCACTTTCAACATTTAAGAAAAGCTTGGACAGGTACATGGATGAGAGGGGTTTGGAGGGATATGGGCCAGGTGCAGGTCAGTGGGACTAGGCAGAAAAATGGTTCGGCACAGCCAAGAAGGGCCAAAAGGCCTGTTTCTGTGCTGTAATGTTCTGTGGTTATATGGTTCTATGAGGAGACAAGGAGTTAAGGGGATGTTTCTCTGGTGCCGACACTAAGGTTGGTCTTGTGCTTTTACTCGTCGGGCGATGAAGAGAAAGGACGCTGGGTAGACCGATCATAGCGTACGATCCTGTGGGAGACCCGTTTGTTCAGGATAGATTGCGAACAACGTTCGGAAGTTGAGGTGGGCGTTTACGCTGACCGATGGCCTAGCGCACGAGTGACTGAGAAGTTTAAGATGAACTCCAAATTGTGCACATTCGACTGTTTGATTAGAATGGGCCCTTTTCTTCTTGGTTATCCTTCACTAACCCTGTGGTTCAGATTGATAATTATAGTTAAATTAACCGTATATTTCATGGCACTAATTTGTAGCATGTAGCGGATTACACAGCATCCACACTGACAGCGGTTGGTGGTGGGAGAGCGACTCGGTCTCATGAGTTTGGCGGGGCCGGAGGTTGCCTTCCCTTGGCTTACGCAGCCGAGGAAAACAGGGGGATTCAGTGCATTTCCAGCTCAGCTGCAATTTCTCTTCCGTCCAGAAAAAAATGAAATAACATGTCAGAGATGTAAATCTGCCAAGAGCAGGCTGTCCTCAAAAACGGAGACGTGGACAAGTGATGGAGGACACCAAGAGACCTGTGGGCGACCTTGCGATGAGTTACATGCTTCCGTGGCTGAGATTTGAGAGATTGCTCATACAACTGTTGCCCGCATGCCTCTCCAATGTTCTTGCTTTTTGTAACCTTTTCACACAGTTGCTTGGAGCCTTCAGACTTCATGGTGTAGTGTTTGCCAGAGCACTGAGTGCATTTGGACCTGCCCGATACAGGTGTATTCTTACTATAGTCAATTGAAACATCCTGACTGCACATGGTGATCTCCACGGAACTAATAATGTGTCTTCTAAAACTGGTTTGCTGCGCCAGTGATGATTTGCTGCATCATATTAACGGGATGAATACTTATACCATCAACTATTTTGAGTTTTATCGCTTTGTAGGTATCTGATTTCTCTTTGAGACAAAGGAGTCTTATCCTGTTGATCAGTGTCAAAAAAGCCAAATTAAATCCACTGTGACTCAATGTTGTAAAACAATAAACAGGAAAACCCAAGGTTCCCCACATCGTTGACCTCTATTCTTATGATGTTCCCAAAAGTTTTCTAACACAACTTCAAGTTAATCCAGTATGTTAAGATCCTCAGTCTCCGCAATCGTAAGGGTAGTTGTCCCATTTCAACCAGTAAATCAGAAATAGCCGGCGACCTTAATGCACCACAACACAGTCTTAAAGCCTGTGCTTGTATCACACCCTAATGTGTTAAAGTTAAAGGTTAAGCTGATCTATAAGCCACACAGCCATAATCAAGAACAGATCTAATTAAACAAATATAAAAGCCTGTGAATATGAGGGTGATTGATAAGTTCGTGGCCTAAGGCAGAAGCAGTCAAATTTAGAAAACCAGGCACATATATCGTTCAACATAGTCCCGTCCTGCATTTACACACTTAGTCCAGCGGTTGTTTAGCATGCGGATTTTGGACCTCCAGAAAGTGCCCACAGCAGGGGTGATTGATAAGTTCGTGACCTAAGGCAGACGGAGATGAATTATTAACTTCAAACTTTTTGCATAATCACTCAAAGAGTTGACCTGAATGTATGTAACAAGAGCTGTATAACTCATCTCCTTCTGACAAATGGTTCCATGGAAGTACATATTACCAGTGCAAGCACACTGAATTGATAAGGCACCTCGGAAGGCTCAGTAACATTTGCTGGGACAAAGTAACTCCCATAAATGGTCTAAATATTAATTCACTAAATTAATCGCAATCCGTCACAGCGGGGATTGCAACAGTCTGATGTAATCATGTTGTAGATATTTTAAAATGTTATTTTAAATCTGTTGAAACTGTCCCTGTGGATTCGCTAAATGGTATTAAAACCACAGGCATGTGCTGCCTGATATTTCATTCTGAGCGATCGCCTGTAGCACAGGGGGACAGAACACCGGGCAGAGAAAATGCCTGCATTGTTGGATAGGTATCTGAGCGTGGAGAGAATATTGTTCGTGTTTATTGCCGTTATTGGCGTTCCTGGTGAGTGAGCAGAACAATTCATGATAGGTATTTTTGAGAGCTAACAAGTCTTATCCTGTTTATGATCATTTAACAAGCTTTCAAAGATGATAATTGTACAGATATCTTTCAGACATATGGATCCTGACTTTTCAATATTCTGATTTTTCATATTTAATGACAATTGGACTAAACCTCAGTCTCTCCTCTAATTCATGGGATCGACTCAAACGTTGTTCTTGCCTTTAATGACACCTTGTCCAGACTTTTACCAGTGCTGGGGACAGACAGCTCTCCGGGAAGGTGAGACTGGAGGGCTTGAATAGGAATGTGTTCATATTTGTCCCAGTGCTGGGGACAGACAGCTCACCGGGAAGGTGAGACTGGAGGGTTTGAATGGGAATGTGTTCATATTTGCCCCAGTGCTGAGGCCAGGCATCTCTTCAGAAGGTGTGACTGGGAGGGTTTGAATTTAATTGAATTGAATTGACTTCATTTCTCACATCCTTAACGTAATTTACAATATTTTATCATGAATAGAACAGTTTATGTAACATAGGAATACACTCAACTCAGCGTGAGTTAATCAGTCATATGGCCTGGTGGAAGAAGCTGTCCCGGAACCCGTTGGTCCTGGGTTTTACGCTGCGGCACCGTTTTCCGGTTGGTAGCAGCTGAAACAAATTGTAGTTGGGTGACTCGGGTCCCCAATGATCCTTCGGCCCCTTTTTACACACCTGCCTTTGTAAATGTCCTGCATCATGGGAAGTTCACAACTACAGATGTTCTGGGCTGTCCGCACCACTCTCTGCAGAATCCTGCGATTAAGCGAAGTACAGCTCCAATACCAGGCAGTGATGCACCCAGTCAGGATGTTCTCAATTGTGCCCCTGTAGTAAGTTCCCAGGACATGGGGGCCCTTAGCGAAATTCCTCAACCATCTAAGGTGAAAGAGGCGCTGTTGTGCATTTTTCACCACACAGCTGGCGTGTACAGACCACATGAGTTTCTCGGTGATGTGGATGCCGAGGAGCTTAAAGTTGTTCACCCTCTCAAGCCCAGATCCATTGATGTCAATAGGGGTTAGCCCGTCTCTATTCCTCCCGTAATCCATAACCCGCTCTATTGTTTTTGAGGGAGAGGTTGTTTTCCCGAAACCACTGTGTCTGAGAGATGACTTCTTCCCTGTAGGGTACCCCGTTATTGTTTGAGATGTAGCGTCGTCGACAAAGTTAATTAGCAGATTAGACCGGCGGGTGCAGACACAGTCATGGGACTTTGTCCAGTGTTATCCCAGTGCCAGGAACACTTTCCCGGAAAACTTCTTGTTCCTACCACTGGGATAACTCTGGAAAAAGTCCCATGAATCTGTCTCCACCCGCAGGCTAATCTTCTAATTAGATGTTTAATGGGACCTTGTCCACAGGTGTCCCACTGCTTGGGGCAGGCAGCTCTCCGGGAAGTGAGGCCGGTGGGGTTTTAATGGGGCTTTGTTCAGATTTGTCCCAGTGTTCGGGACCGGCAGTTCTCCGGTAAGTGAGGCCGGTGGGGCTTTAATGGGGCTTTGTTCAGATTTGTCCCAGTTTTCGGGACAGGCGGCTCTCCGGGAAGGTGAGACTGCGAGTGATTTACATTGTAATGTTCCTTCCTGAGTTATTGATCAGAATGAACCCTTGGTCCTGTGTTTCACGTCTCCCTGTGGACTCTGTCACAGTCGCATTCCACTGATTGTTGGTCAATGATGGGTCTGATCACCTGAACTGTGTCCATGGATCTGCTGTCGAGAGCAATCGAATGGAACTGTCCTGCAGAATTAATCCATCAACGGAGCCTCTCATTCTCAGGTCACTAAGTTGTTCCTGCTTTTCCCCTGAGACCCGTCAGAAACTGAGGCGCCATTTCGTCCTGAAGAAGGGTCTGGGCTGATACGAGAATTTGTTCAATTCCACGTTTGAAGCCTGACCTGCTGAGTTCCTGCTGTATTTTGTGTGTGTTGCTCACCTCTGTATCCCTTCCCGGACCCTTCAGAAGCTGAGTTTCCAGAGACCGGGTCAGTCAAGGTTAATTCAGTGAAACCCGCTCCATCAGCGACTGGAATTGGGATCAGCACCGAACGTTGTTGTTCGTGCAGCTTGTTTTTATCGCAAATTTTTGTCCACACGTTGTCTTATCCCCGCTCTGAAAGAGTCAGGGCAGAGGCAGTGAGACCCGTGTCTGATGTTAGATCAATAGCCGTTCACACAGGCTCTAGCGTGCAAACTCTCACTACTGATCTTTAGCTGAAACCCGATCCCGTGTTAATTTCCGGAGAATGTTTTCAGTAATGCCCAGTGTCTGTTTCTCTCCCTCTCTCTCTCCAGTGAATTTAGTGGCGATTGTGATCCTGTCCCGGGGAAAATGCGGCCTCTCTACCTGCACCACTCGCTACCTGGTGGCCATGGCAGCTGGGGATCTACTGACCATTGTCACCAGCGTCATTTTATATCAAATCAGATTCTATTCCTTCCGGGGGTGTTTTCTGAACATCACCCCTGTGTGCAGTGCTATCGATGTACTGAAATACACATCTACACACTGTTCTGTCTGGTTCACCGTCACTTTCACCTTGGATCGGTCCGTCGCCATTTGCTGCCAGAAGCTGAAAACAAAATATTGCACCGGGAAAACTGCGACTGTGGTTCTAACAACAACCAGTGTACTGTTCTATTTGGAAAGCGTTCCCCGATACTTCACTTGGGAATCCAAGATGATCATCGACAATGTCCCATGGTTCTGTGATCTCAAGGACAATGTCTTCACTGACCCCGGGTGGGTAGTATATGACTGGCTGGATACGGTTTTAACTCCGTTTCTCCCTTTCGCTGGGATCCTGCTGCTCAACGCTCTGACAGTCAGGCACATTTTAGTGGCCAGTCGGGTCCGTAAGGGGCTGAAGGGTCAGAGCAAGGGGGAGAACCGCAGTGACCCGGAGATGGAGAGCAGGAGGAGGTCTGTGGTTTTACTCTTCACCATCTCCGGCAGCTTCATCCTCCTGTGGATGACATTCTTTGTAAATTTCATATATTATCAGGTCTCAGGGAAAGGATTCAATTTCAATGATTCTGAATGGATCTTTCACCTCGTCGGGTTTTCGCTGAGGAATTTCAGCTGCTGCGCGAACACATTTATTTACGCGGTGACTCAGTCGAAATTCAGGGAGCGGATGATCAGCGCGGTGAAATATCCGGTCACCTCGGTGTTTCAGTTCATTCATAAAGCCGCGTCCTGAGCACAAGCCAGTGTCAGCTGCACTGTTTCTAGTCCGGAGTCCAGTTTCTCACATTCACCGCCTGATCTCCGAGGTGTTATACCCGGGCGTATTGTTCCATCAACTGGCAGCTGCGGAACATTCGGATAGTGTGTGTGTGTGTGTGTGTGTGTGTGTGTGTGTGTGTGTGTGTGTGTGTGTGTGTGTGTGTGTGTGTGTGTGTGTGTGTGTGTGTGTGTGTGTGTGTGTGTGTGTGTGTGTGTGTGTGTGTGTGTGTGTTCGGGGGGTTAGGGGGAGGTGTTGGCCTAAAGCACAGTCCAAGTCACTCATTTGTCCTCTCCAGATGTCAGTCAGATGACGCAAACACATTGGTCTGTGGATATGTGCATCTATTCCATTTCGCGCCTGCAAACCTCACAGTCCGAATTTTCAAGAGGGACAGTCCAATGCTGGTTGGCTAATTGAAGATCAATCATACCAGCCTCCATCTTTCCCTTTTTAGGATTGGATAATGTGAAGAAATACGGCGTGCTTTGGATGAATGACAGTCGAAAATCCAACTTAGAGGCGCATTCCCATCTGGACTGGTGTGTGGGGTACAGAATTGATACATAAAACACTATCTACTTGTTATTTTTCAAATGAATGCTAAACTACCTCAAAACCCAATAGATTGTAATCATGAAACAAGGTACGGTGAATTAAATTGAAGTCACATCCATAACCCAGTAAAGATTTTGACATGAAAACCATGAACCCCCAAAGATTGCCCTGAAGCTTACACATCATTTCCTTCAATCTTGTATATTTCACATTGAAATAGTTTGTGATCAATTGTTTCATACTGAGAAAACTTACACAACTCGGAATTACGGTACATCTGAATATGGACACCACCACACTTAAATTCTTCGAAACGTAGGAAACATATAGCACAATAAAGGCCGTTAGGCCCGCTAAGCTGTGCCGAACATATCCCTACTTTAGAACTTCCCAGGCTTTACCCATAGCCCTCTATTTTTCTAAGCTCCACGTAGCCATCGTGGAGCATCTTAAAAGACTCTACCATGTCCGCCTCCACCACCGCCGCCTGCAGCCCATCCCATGGATTCACAGCTCTCTGCGTAAAAACCTACCCCCTACATCTCCTCTGTACCTGCTTCCATTGAACAATATAAAACTGCAGCAAGAAAAACAGGCCATTCGGCCCTTCGAGTCTGTGCAGGCACTTTATTCCGCTCGTCCCATTGACCTGCACCCAGTCCGTAACCCTCCAAACCTCTCCCATCCATGCATCTATCCAATTTATTCTTAAACCTTAGGAGCGAGACCGCATTTACCACGTCAGATGGTAGCTCGTTCCACACTCCCATCACTCTCTGAGTGAAGAAGATCCCCCTAAACCTTTCCCCTTTCACTCTAAAGCCATGTCCTCTCGTATTTATCTCTCCTAATTTAAGAGGAAAGAACTTACTCGCATTTACTCTGTCTATACCGCTCGTAATTTTGTAAACTATCAAATCTCCTCTCATTCTTCTACCCTCCAAGGAATAAAGTCCTAACTCAACTCCTGAAGACCCGGCAACATCCTAGTAAATCTTCTCTGCACTCTTTCAATCTTACTGATATCCTTCCTATAGTCAGTTGACCAGAATTGCACACAACACTCCAAATTTGGCCTCACCAATGTCCTATACAACCTCACCATAATATCCCAACTCCTATACTCAATTCTTTGATTTATGAATGCCAGGATGCCAATAGCCTTCTTTACAATTCTGTCCAGCTGTGACACCACTTTCAGGGAATTAATTACCTGAACTCCCAGATCCCTTTGTTTCTCCGCACTCCTCAGTGCCCTACCATTTACTGTGTATGTCCTACCTTGGTTTGTCCTTCCAAAATGCAACACCTCACACCTGTCTGCATTAAATTCCATCTGTCATTTTCTGGCCCATTTTTCCAGTTGATCCAGATCCCTCGGCAAGCTTTGAAATTCTTCCTCGCTGTCCACAACGCCTCCAATCTTGGTGTCATCAGCAAAATTGCTAATCTAATTTACCACTTTATCATCTAGATCATTGATATAGACAACATACAACAATGGTCGCAGCACAGATCCCTGAGGCACACCACTAGTCACAGGCCTTCAGTCTGAGGAGCAATCATCCACTACCGCTCTCTGTCTTTTCCCACACATCCAGTTTCGAATCCAGTTTATAACCTCTCCATGGATACCTAGTGTCTGAACTAACCTTGTGGGACCCTGTCAAAGACCTTACTAAAGTTCATGTAGACAACATCCACAGCCTTTCCTTCATCTACTTTCTTGGTCACTTCCTCGAAAAACTCTACAAGATTCATTAAACACGATCTACCACGCACAAAGCCATACTGACTATCCTTAATCAGCCCTTGGCTGTCCAAATACTTGTATATCCGATCTCTAGGAACACCTTCCAATAATTTACCTACTACTGATGTCAGGATCGCCGGCCTGTAATTACCTGGTTTACTATTGGAGCCTTTTTTAAACAACGGAATAACATGAGCTACCCTCCAATCCTTCGGCACTGCACCCGTGGCTGAGGACATTTTAAATATTTCTGTCAGGGCCCCTGCAATTTCTACACTAGTCTCTCTCAGGGTGCGAGGAAATATCAAGTCAGGCCTGGGGGATTTATCTCCCTTTATTCGCTGTAAGGCAGCAAGCACCTCCTCCTCTTTAATCTACAAATGTTCCATGACACTACTGCTTGTTTCCCTTCCTTCCATATACACTATGCCAGTTTCCTGAGTAAATACTGATGCAAAAAAACTGTTTCAGATCTCCCCCATCTCGTGAGGCTCCACACATAGACGACCACTCTGATCTTCTAGGGGACCAATTTTGTCCCTTACTATCCTTTCACTCTTAATATTCTTGTAGAAACCCTTTGGGTTTACCTTCACATTATCTGCAAAGGAGCCTCATGTCTTTTTGCTTTCCAGATTTCCTTCTTTAGTATTTTCTTACATTTTCTATACTCTTCAAGTACCTCATTTGTTCTTTGTTGCCTTTACCTGCTATACACTTCTCCCTTTTTCTTAACCAAATCGCCAATATCCTGTTAAGTTTGCCTTTAATCCTGGCAGGAACGTGCAAACTCTGCACTCCCAAAATTTCGCCTTTGAACTTACTGAACACATTCTTTCCAGAGAAAAAAAAAACTTTTCCCAATCCACTCTTCCTTGATCCTTTTTCATTTCTACAAAATTGGCCCTTCTCCAATTTTACCGGAACATTAAGCTGCCAGTTCTGCCCCTTCTGCCACCAAGTCTCACTAATAGCAGTAATGACGTAATCTCACGTGTCAACCCACGCCCAAAACTCATCTGTTTTCCGTACAATACTCCGTGCATTGAAATAGATGTACCTGAGAATATATATAATATATAGAATATGTATAAAGTTTGCATTTTCATTTCTGTCTATACATGCAGTCCTCTCATGTTCCTTATCCTCCTCCTCCTCACTATCTGCACTAACACTCTGGTTCCCCTCCCACTGCAAATCTAGATTAAATGCCCCAGAGCAGCACTGGCAAATCTACCCGCAAGGATGTTAGTCCCCCTCCAGCTCAGGGGAAAACCGTCCCGTCGGCCCAGGCCCCACCTTCCCGGGAACAAAGCCCAATTGTCCAGAAACATGAAGCCCTCCCTCCTGCACCATCTCCTTAGCCACGTATTTAGCTGCACTCTCCGCACATTTATACTTACAGGGACTTTACTCCTGACGCCGGTCCCGGGACCCGACCAGTTTACAGACCCGGAGCGGAACCGGAGCAGATTCTCAGCCACTGGTTTTCATCCCAGGTCATGAAGAAAGGATAAAGTTTCCCCGTGAATTTATTCCCAGTGAAGGTGTGGAGATGGGACTTGGTCTCCGCGTTGTAAAATGAAACTCTCCCGGACTCGTAACTGAGATAAACTCCCACCCTCCCGGGGGAGGGACCGGCAGGGAGATGGGACTCGGGGAATGGGAGATCACGGTACTCGTCATAATCCGGATGTAACACGTAATAATCCCGCCCGATGACCCAGAATCCGGTCTCCGGACTCAGTCTGACCCATTCCTTCCTCTCCACAGACTCTGCGGCGACTCCCAGCCTCCACTCCCGATTCCCCGTCACCTCCACCTCCCAGTAATGTCTCCCCGATGTGAATCCCTCCGATTCCAACACACAATCCCAGTTTGTGAATCTCTTCACGGTGTCAGGGAGATCCCTCCAGATCCCGGTCCATCTCACACTCTTCCGATCTTCAGACACCTCGAGATACGGACTCGCCGTTTCCACATCCAGGGTGACAGAGACTGGGGGGAGAAGCAGAGAATTAGAGAGTCCCCGGGGATCGTGGGGGAGACTCGGGCAGCGCGGACACGGGGATCGAAGGGAGACTCGGGTGGAAAGGCCTCTGGTAAAAGTGACCCAAAACAATACTCCAAGTTGGTCTGACCAATGCCTTATAAAATCTCAGAATTATATCCTTGCTCTTGTACTCTGATCCTCTCGAACTGAAAGCAAACATTGAGTTTGCCAATCTTACCACTGACACAAACTGTAAGTTAACCTTCAGGGAATCCTGCACAAGGGCACCCATCCGCTGCCGGAAGAAATTCACAGATTCACCAACCTCTGGCTAAAAAAATTTCTTCGCATCTCCGTTCTGAATGGGCTCCTTTCAATGCTTAAGTCGTGCTCTCTCATACTAGACTCCCCACCATGGGAAACAACTTTGCCACATCCACTCTGTCCATGCCTTTAAACTTTCGAAATGTTTCTGTGAGGTTCCCCCTCATTCTTTTAAACTCCAATGAGTACAGTCCAAGAGCGGTCAAACGTTCCTCATATGTTAACCCTCTCATTCCCGGAATCATTCTAGTGAATCTTCTCTGAACCCTCTCCAATGTCAGAACATCCGCTCTTAAATAAAAGCCCAAAACTACACACAGTATTCCAAGTGAGGTCTTACCAGTGCCTTATCGAGCCTCAACATCACATCCCTGCTCTTATATTCTATTCCTCTAGAAATGAATGCCAACATTGCATTCGCCTTCTTCACCATCACTCCACTACTTTGACCATACTCCCAATCTATCCTAGTCTCTCTGCAGACTCTCTGTTTCCCCAGCACTACCGTTCCCTGCACCTATCTTTGTATCATCAGCAAACTTAGCCACAAAGCCATCTATTCCCTAATCCAAATTGTTGATATACAACGTAAAAAGAAGCGGCCCCAACACAGACCCCTGTGGAACACCAATGGTGACTGGCAGACAACCATAATGGGATCCTTTATTCCCACGCTCTGCTTTCTGCCAATCAGCCAACGCTCTATCGACGTATGTAACTTTCCCGTAATTCCATGGGCTCTTATCTTGTTTAGCAGCCTCATGTGTGGCACCATGTCAAAGGCCTTCTGAGAATCCAAATACACAACATCCACTGCATCTCCCTTGTCTAGCCTACTTGTAATTACCTCAAAAAATTTCAATGGGTTTGTCAGGCAGGATTTTCCTTTAAGGAAACCATGCTGAGTTTGGCCTATCTTGTCATATGCCTCCAGGTACTCCGTAACCTCTTCCTTGACAATTGACTCCAGAAATTTCCCAACCATTTCTCAAGCTAACAGGTCTATAATTCACTTTTTGCTTCCTTGCCCCCTTCTTAAATACCAGAGTGGCATTTGCAATCTTCCACTCCTCCGGAACCATGACAGAATCTATTGACTTTTGAAAGATCATTGCTAAGGCCTCCGCGATCTCCACAACTACTTCCTTCAAAACACAAGGGTGCATTCCATCTGGTCCGGGAGATTTATCTACCCTTAGACTATTCAGCTTCCTGAGTACTTTCTCTGTCGTAATTGTGACTGCGCACACTTCTCTTCCCTGACACCCTTGAGTGTCCGGTATACTGCTGAGATCTTCCTCAGTGAGGACTGATGCAAATACTCGTTCTGTTCCTCAGCCATCTCCTTGTCTCCCATTACAATTTCTCCAGCATCATTTTCTATCTGTCCTATATACACTCTCACCCGTTTTTTTATTCTTTATATACTTGAAAAAGCTTTTAGTATCTTCTTTGATATTATTTGCTGGCTTCATTTTATAGTTCATCTTTTCCCTCTTAATGGCCTTCTTAGTTTCCTTTTGTAAGCTTTTAAAAACTTCACAATCCTCTGTCTTCCCACTAATTTTTGCTTCCTTGAATGCCCTCTCCTTTGCTTTTACTTTGGCTTTGACTTCTCTTGTCAGCCACGATCGCAAACTTTTTCCATTCGAAAATTTCTTCTTTTTTAGATTATATCTGTCTTGCACCTTCCTCACTTCTCGCATAAACTCCAGCCACTGCTGCTCTGCCGTCCTCCCGCTAGTGTCCCTTTCCAGTCAAATTCGGCCAGTTCCTCTCTCATGCCACTGTAATTTCCTTTACTCCACTGAAATACCGACACATCGGATTTCGGCTTTTCTTTCTCAAATTTCACAGTGAACTCAATCATGTTATGATCACTGCCTCCTAGCGGTTCCTTCACCTCAATCTCTCTAATCACCTCTGGTTCATTACACAATATTCAATCCAGTACCTCTGATCCCCTAGTGGGCTCAACAACAAGCTGTTCTGAAAAGCCATCTCGCAGACATTCTACAAATTCTCTCTCTTGAGATACAGTGCCGACCTGATTTTCCCAATCCACTCGCATGTTAAAATTCCCCACAATTATCATAACACTGCCCTTCTGGCAAGCCTTTTCTATTTCCTGTTGTAATTTGTAGTCCACATCACTGCAGCTGTTAGGAGGCCTGTATATAACTGCCGTCAGGGTCCTTTTACCCCTGCCATTTCTTAGCTCAACCCAAAAAGTTCCTGCACCTTCCGATCCTATGTCACCTCTTTCTAATGATTTAATAATCATTTCTTACCAATAAAGCCACGCCACCCCCTCTGCCTACCTGCCTGTCCTTCCGATACACCGTGTATCCTTGGACGTTCAGCTCTCAGAGACATGCATCCTTTAGCCACGTCTCAGTGATGGCCACAAAATTATACCTGCCAATCTGTAGCTGTACGACAAGATCATCCACCTTGTTCCTCATGCTGTGCGTATTTAAGTATAACATCTTAAGTCCAGAATTTGGTACTTTGTATTTTGATTGCACTGCAACTCATCCCATTGGCTACAAATTTGCTCCATCACCTGCCTGTCTTTCCTGACATCTTTACTGTTCACTATCTTAGATATATTTCTGCTTTCCCACTCCTCCGCTCTATCATTCCGGTTTCCCATCCCCCTGCCAAATTAGTTTAAACCCTCCCTAACAGCTCTATTAAACATTCCCGCTATGATATTAATCCCCTTCGGGTTCAGGTGTAGCCCGTCCTTTTTGAACAGGTAATACTTCCCCCTGAAGAGATCCCAATGATCCAAGAATCTGAAGCCCTACCCCCTGGACCAGTCTCTCAGCCACGCATTCATTTTCCTGATCCTACTATTCTTGCCCTCGCTAGCACGTGGCACAGGTAGCCATCTTGACATTATTACCCTGGAAGTCCTGCTTCTCAGCTTCCTTCCTAACTCCGGGAAATCTCTCTTCAGGACCTCCTCCCATTTCCTCTCTATGTCATTGGTACCAACATGTACCAAGACAGCTGGCTGCTCGCCCTCTCCCTTCAGAATATTCTGTACCCGATCCGAGACATCTCGTACCCTGGCACCTGGGAGGTAGCACACCATGCGGGTATCTCTACCAGGCTCTCAGAATCTCCTGTCTGTTCCCCTGACTATGGAATCCCCTATGACTACCGCATTCCTCTTCTCCCTCTTTCCATCCTGCACAACAGCGCCAGGCTCAGTGCCAGAGACCCGGTCATCGTGGCCGTCCCCTGGCAGGTCATCCCCCTCAACAGCATCCGAAACGATATACTTGTTGCTGAGGGGGGCAGCCACAGGGGTGCTCTCCACTATCCGGGTATTTTCCTTCCCTCTCCTGACAGTCACCCAGTTTTCTTACCCCTGTAGCCTACGGATGACAACCTCCCTGTAGCTCCTGTCTATCACCTCTTCATTTTCTCTAATAAGCAGTAGGTCATCAAGCTGCAGCTCCAGATCCCTAACACGGTCTCCGAGGAGCTGAATCTCGGTGTATCTGGTGCAGATGTGACTATCAGGGAGGCTGGAGGTCTCCCAGGATTCCCACATCTGACACCCTGAACAAACCACTAACCCTGCAGACATGCTACCTAATTCTACAGGAATGAAACAAAGAAAGATAGGTCTACTCACCCACTTACTTCGCCAAGCACACGAACTTTTTAAACCGTTAGCTAATGTGCCCTGCTGTTCCCCCGTCCGTCCGGGCCGATTTGCCAAGGGGAGAAAAAGAGTCGGTGCCTCGCTCTCGCCTCTTCCCGTTACCACCTAAGCCCGTTGAGCCAAAGCCCTACACTCTGCTGCCACCCACTCCGCTGCCCGCTGTATAGGGTGGTCATCTTTTTAAACTTTCCGCGCTGTCCTGCGCAGTCTCGCCCTTCTTGTACGCGAAGTTTTTTTTAAAAAACTGCCTTCCTTCAGAATTTAGCTCCCACACCGCCCTTCTTGTCTCAATCTTAAAAAACACCTTCAGTCCTGTATTCATCAGCCTATTCCTCACTGTCCACATGAAATTCAGCAAGGCCTTTGATGTCGATGATAGACCACACTTGGAGCATTGTCTGCATTTCCGGTTCCCGAATATGGGGAGGATGTCATTACACTGGACAAGAGGCTTCAGGAGGATGTTACCAGGACTGGGGGCTTGGGTTAAAAGCAGAGAGTGGATAAGCTTGGGCTATTCAGCTGTAGTGTAGGATGTTCAGGTATGACCCTTTATCAAGGTAAATAATTCATAAGGAGCTTAAATAACGTTTCTTTTTCCATGAAATGGGAGTACAGAACCAGAGGCCTCGGATTGAAACTGAGACGGGAAATTTTTCTGAGTGGTCTATCAGGTAACATTCTCATAGAGAGGGAGGTTGGTGAATGGAATTTGCCCTCAGACGCAGTAGAAACAGGTAAAAATAAAATATTTTAAAATACATTTGGGCAGGTACACAGATGGGAAATGGTTAGAGGGATGGGGAGGGGGCAAACACACACAAATGGGCATTGCTCAAGAAGAAATCTTAGTCTTGCAGATTGATGAAGTGGGCCGTTGGTTCAACATCCATCAAACTCTCCCAGATCATCCTCCTGAGGAATCTCACCCCGGAGTCTGTCTGTGAAGTGTTGATGTGACGTCACGTCAGAGGGCAGCTCAGTGCCACAGAACAGACAGACTGGGTAAGGACGGCAGATTTCAATCCTAAATGGAAATTTGTGCCTATTTCTGTGGCCGTGTGTCACTCTCTGATAGTATATCCGTGTGTGTGTGTGTGTGTGTGTGTGTGTGTGTGTGTGTGTGTGTGTGTGTGTGTGTGTGTGTGTGTGTGTGTGTGTGTGTGTGTGTGTGTGTGTGTTGATTGTGGTAAATATCCGTGTGGTGGGTATACATATTGAAGGAGAGTGTGCACATTGAAGAATTTGTATGTTACAGTGTGTCATCACATGTGTGGTGTGTTGAGTTGTTTAAACGAATAAATGACTGTCTCTGAAGAGACTGGTTTCCAGGTTACTGAGGGAAATAACAACGTACATTGCTGAGGCTCTGACTACAATCTGCCAATCCTTCCTCTCTCTGTGTGTGTGTGTGTGTGTGTGTGTGTGTGTGTGTGTGTGTGTGTGTGTGTGTGTGTGTGTGTGTGTGTGTGTGTGTGTGTGTGTGTACACATTGATGGAGAGTGTGCACATTGAATAATTTGTATGTTACAGTGTGTCATCACATGTCTGGTGTGTGTTGACAATGTGTCACAAGTGATTGAGTTGTTTAAATGAATAAATGACTGTCTCTGAAGAGATTGGTTTCCAGGTTACTGAGGGAAATAACAACGTACATTGCTGAGGCTCTGACTACAATCTGCCAGTCCTTCCTGTGTATGTGTGTGAAGGAGCTTTGCCAGGCCGGTTATGCTGTGTGTGCGTCTCCAGAGATGAAATCTTGACCCATGTCAATGCTTGTTGGTGTGTCCGAGCTCATTCTCTCAATGCTTCAATGTAGTGGTCTGATAACCATAAGACATAGGAGCAGAATTAGGCCATTTGCCTATCAAGTCTGCTCCGCCATTCAATCATGGCTGATCCTTTTTTCCCTCCTCAGCCCCACTCCCTGCTCTTCTCCCCGTAACCATTGATGCTGTATCCAATCTAGAACCTATCAAGCTCTGCCTTAAATACACACAAAAAGCTCCACAAATTCACCAGCCGCTGTCTCAAATTTCCCCGCATCTGTTTTAAATAGACCCCCCTATCTTGAGGCTGTGCCCTCTTGTCCTAAACTCCACCACCATGGGAAACATCGTTTCCACATCTACTCTGTCTAGGACTTTCAACATTCGAAAGGTTTCAATGAGATCCCCCCTCATCTTTCTAAATTCCAGCGAGTACAGACACTGAGCTATCAAACGTTCCTCGTATGATAACCCTTTCATTCCTGGAATCATCCTTATGAAAGGAATCTCCTGCAATGCCAGCACATCTTTTCTTAGATGAGGAGCCCAAACCCGTTCACAATACTCAAGGTGAGGCTTCACCAGTGCCTTATAAAGCCTCAGCATCACATCCCTGCTCTTGGATTGAATGCTATTCTAAACCACAGATTAAATGCCAGCAACAATAGGCTCCGGGACAGCTTCTTCAACCAGGCCATCAGACTGATTAACTCATGTGGACACAACTGTATTTCTATGTTATATTAACCAGCCTGTTGTACATATTCTTCATCATAAATTACTATAAATTGCACATTGCACTTTTGGACGGAGATGTAACGTAAAGGTTTTTAATCCTCATGTATATGAAGGATGTAAGTAATAAAGTCAATTCAATTCAAATCAATTTCTTGTTTATTTTTTTCATCCCAATCAGTCTTTCAGTTCCTCTCTGTAGATATTTAAAAGCTTCCCAATCCTTTGTCTTCCGACTAATTTTTGTTTTGTTGTATGCCCTCTCTTTTGCCTTTACATTAACTTGTCTTCCCTTGTCAGCCACGGATTTACTATTTTGCCATTTGAGTATTTATTTATTTTTGGAATACATCTATCCTTCACCTTCCTCATTTTCCCTGAAACTGACAACATTTCTGCTCTGCTCTTATCCCTGCCAGCATCTCCTTCCAATTTACTTTGGCCAACACCTCTCTCAGACCACTGTAATTTATTTTAATTCTCTGAAGTACTACAATGTCAGGCTTTACTTTCTCCTTATCAAATTTCAAGTTGAACTCAGTCATGTTGTGAGCACTGCTTCCTAAGGGTTCTTTTAACTACTCACCTCTGGTTCAATACATAACACCCAATCCAGTAGAGCTGTTCCCCGAGTAGGCTCAACGACAAACTGCTCTAGAAAGCCATCACATTGTATTCAACAAACTCACTCTCTTGAGATCCATTACCAACCTGATTTTCCCAATTGCCCTGCACTGTTATCATAACATTGTCCTTTTCATCAGCCTTTTCTATTTCCAGTTGTAATCTGTGGGCCACATCCCACTGACTATTGGGAGGCCTGTATATGACTGGTGTCAGTGTCATTTTTACATTTGCAGTTCCTTACCTCAACCCACAAGATTCAACATCTTCCAATCCTATGTCACATCTTGCTGCTGATTTACCAGCAGAGCCGAGACACCCCCTCACCCGACCTTCCTATACCACCGATACATTGTGTAACCTTGAACATTCAGCTCCCAACTACAACCATCCTTCAGCCACGATTCCGTGATGGCCACAACATCATACCTGACAATCTGTAATCGAGCAACAAGACCATCCACCTTATTTCTCATACTCTATGCATTGAGATATAACACTTTGTGGACTGTATCTGCTACCCTTTTTAATTCTGCATCCCTAATGCACTGATATTCACCCTGCTGGCTGCAATTTTGTCCTCGCATCTCGCATCTGTCCGCCCTAACTGCCAGTCAGTCTGACTGCACGCTATCTTTGCATTTTACCATCAATTGACCCTCCCCAACAGCTCTATCAAACCTCTCTGTGAGAATATTGTTCTCCCTCGGGTTGAGGTGCGACCCATCCCTTTTGAGCAGGTCGTTCCTCCACCAGATGAGATCCCGATGATCCAAGAACCTGAATCCCTGTCCCCAGCACCATCTTCTCAGCCATGTTTATCTGCCAAATTATCCTGTTTCTACCCTCACCAGCACGTGGCACAGGCAGCAATCCAGAAATTACAACCCTGGGGATGCTGCTTCTGAACTTTCTACCAAGCTCTCCCAATTCTATTTTCAGGATCTCTTTGTTTTTACTTCCAATGTCATTGTCACAAATTTACCAAGATATCTGGCTCTTTTCCCTCCCTCTCTAAAATGCTGCGGACACGATTCGAGGCATCCTTGACCCTGGCACCCAGGAGGCAACATACCATTCGGGTGTCCCGTTCACATCAATAGATTCTCCTGTCTGTTCCCCTGACGATTCAGTCCCCGATCACGACCACTCCCCTCTTCTGCCTCTAACAACAGTGAGAGATGCTGATCCGGAAGGGGGAAGACCTGTGTCAGTCAGAGTCTGCACTCACAGGGCACATGAAGGACTTGTGTATTTTCCTGACAATCCCTGTCACCTCACTGATACTCATTTTTATTCCCTGCAATATTATCGTCAGTATTAAATTCCCAGCTCCTCTGGTAGATCCAAACTCATGTCCTGGTGTGTTAGTGCATTTGCTTGGGATTGGAACACCGTGGTCATTTGACAGTCCCGTGTATTGGTTGTATTGTGACCCTGTACTGGCGTGTCCAGGGGTCTGACATCTCCAGTTGACCATGTGACAGTGATGTCTCCCAGTCGGTGGGGTTGATGTGAAATAAACTTCAGTTCCCCTTCAGCCCAGTATTACAGACAATCTTTGCCTCAAATTGGAACTAAATTGAGCTTCATAAAGAAGGAGAAATGAATCTTTGTAAGTGTTACCTCGATTAATAGCATCAAGCGTTTCTCTCAGCACAGTGTTCAACAAATAGGGGTGATCGAATTTTTCAACCGGTAGGGTCTCATTTGTCACTGACAATTCCTGGATATCATCATTAATCCTGTAAATATTAAACTGCTGGTTATAAATTGCTATTCCGAACTATTTTACAAATCCATTAAGGGATTCAGTAAAGAGTATGTCCTACCTCCTGTTCCGACGAGCTTCCTCCTGAAATAAATAAAACACAAATCCGATTAGACTTCGACTTACTGTCCATATCCTGAATTTCATCCAAATCATTACAATGTGTTGAAAATTCCCAATCCCACAGTCACTCACGCACACGGACAATACAGAACCACAGGGTAACTTATAAGGAAAGTTTCTGAATGTCAGACCATTACTGAGAGGATGAAACTTACAGGGAAGACAGGACAGGCTGTGCATTATCATCTGGATATGACGTCAGGGTGATAGGATGGAGGAATTTAAGATCAGTGATGCATGTGATTGTGTGGGGGTGGAGGAAGTACCTCTATTTATGGGGAGACTTGTGGGGAGGTGTAATTCCAGATAGATTTTAACAAATTCCACAAGATATTTAGCGAGGAGGATGTGGAACTCAGTGCCACAGGAGTGGATGAAATGGAACAGCAGAGACTGAATGTAATGGGGAGGCTGGATAAACACGTGAGGGACCAGAGATCTCGGGGAACTGTTGCTGGTTGTGGTGAGCAAGTGGCAGGAGGATTGTGAAGCAGGGAAATTGAGAGGAGAAAATGGGCCAAATGGCCTGGTTATGTTTTGAACGACTGAACGTTCATTTGAATGTTATCTGTAAAAGTAAAGAGACAGTAATAGTTTCCCTAATCTGATGGAAACCGGATACAGAAGATAAGTCTGATGTGTGGGTCAATTTCTTTGTTCTCACTGATTGACAAAGAGACCCTCACACCAACCGCATCAGACATACTCACAGCCTGTGACTGGAAATGAGAGTTAATGAGAGTTTTAGAGGGTATTTAATGTAGAATTAAGGTCACAGTCAGCAGCTCTGTGTTATGATCAGAGTAAATAATTTCAGAGAAATTTGCATTCTGTCCTGGGATGTACAGAAGTTGTGGAAGTCCAGTTTTGGGACAATAGACAATAGGTGCAGGAGTAGGCAATTCGGCCCTTCTAGCCAGCACCGCCATTCATTGTGATCATTGCTGATCATACACAATCAGCACCCCGTTCCTGCCCTCTCGCCATATCCCTTGACCCCGCCATCTAAAAGAGCTCTATCTAACTCTATCTTGAAAGCATCCAGAGACCTGGCCTCTACTGCCTTCTGGGGCTGAGCATTCCACAAATCCACCACTCTCTGGGTGAAAACGTTTTTCCGCATCACTGTTCTAAATGGCCTACCCCTTATTCTTAAACTGTGGCCTTTAGTTCTGGACTCACCCATCAGTGGGAACATGCTTCCTGCCTCCAGCATGTCCAATCCCTTAATAATCTTATTATTATGGGACAACAACAACCCTGAATAGATGCATCAATTGTCTGGTGAGAAACAGTTTACTGCCATTTGTAAATGCTGTGTGTAGGAGCAACACGTCTGTTTTCTGTCTGCATTGTATTCTGTGTTATGTGTTTATTACGATAACCAGTCTGGTGAGTGGGGACGTGGTAAAAGCGAAGGGAATAAGTTACGTATCTGTACTTTGTTCTGGGCAGTTTTGAGCTGGGGACGGGCGGATGTCACTCTGTTCTTGACCGCTGTGTTGCAGCTTACTTTACAATGAATTACCCTGAAGTTTCATCGCTTCCAGATTGTATTTTACTAATGAAGGACTGAAAGCGTATCTTGGACATTTTGAAATGTAATTATTGGAGTGATGGGAGGGCGCATCATGCAAATATAACAACTTGTGTGAGGTCGCCAGCAGCGGCAATTGATTTGTTAGAATCGGCCTCTGTGCTGTGTTTATTTCGAATATACCACTGTTCATTTAGTGCCCTATGACAGAAACAAATTGAAATATAATCCCTCACCTTGAGAAATATCACACTGTCTTTTTGATCCATCTGTTCCTTTAACTTTGAGATTTCCTCCTGAATAAACCTTATATTCTCTTGAAACTCCCGAAGATTTTTTTCCATTGGATTTAGAATCCTCTCCTCTTCTTCCCTGAGATCCCTGAGTAAGCTCTGCTCTTTCTCAGTGATAATCCGGCGCAGTTCAGCAAACTGGGATGTGATGTGGGACTGAAGGCTGTGTGACTGTTCCTGTTGAAGGAAAGGTGAAGATTAATATACTTCATTGCTGTGTTCTGTTACCTTTTGTCGTTCAGTTCGGTCTATTAGAGTCCATGCTACTTCTGAGTGCATTCCCGTCAACACTATTCACTCACATCTTCCTGAAACCTATTCTCACTTATTGACCCATAAACTCCCATCTGATTCACGCACACCCTCCCCCACCTTTACAGTGTTAACGGTAATTTGCCATTCATCCAGCATGTCCTTGAGGTGTGTCGGAATCTCTCGTGGTCACAGGGAGAGCGTGCAAACTCCACACAGACAGCACCAGAGGTCAGGATCGAACCCATGTCACTGGAGCTGTGATACACGCTATTCTGCATTAAATGGAGCAAAACTCGACAGTAATATCAGAAATTGTGCTCAGGAAGCCTCACCCGAACTCCGGAAATCTTCTCTTTCTGTTGCTGCTCCTTTTCCTGGAAGTCTGATTTCTTTTTTGTGAGAGAGTCTAAGGAAGAGTTTAGCTGATCCTGGAAGTCAGAGAGTGAAGGAAATAGAAACAAAGGTGCATCAAAAGAAACAGGTGATTAAACCCGATGATCTCACAAAATGCCGTAAGATCTCAATGAGTCAGGCAGCATCTATTCAGGGGAAATAAACAGTCGGTGTTTCGGGATGAGACCCTTCATTAGGACTGGGAAGGAATGGGACAGAAACCAGAATAAAAAGGTTGGATGAGAATCAGCTGACAGTTGACGGGTGAGTCAACGTGAGGGGGAACGTGGGGGAGGGTGATGAAGTGAGAAGCTCAGAGGGACAGATGGAAGAAATAAAGGGCTGGAGAAGAAGAAATCTAATACGAGAAGACAATCGACCATGGAAGAAACGGGAGGAACTGGGCTGTTTGCGGCCCTGAATGGTGACGAGGGAGGAGGTTAGGAGTCAGGTGTAGCACTTGTCCAGCTTGCAGGTGTCGGTGCCAGGAGGGAGATCAGTGGGGAGGAGCGAGTGGATCAGGGCGATGCAGTACGTGGAGAGCAATCCGTATAGAGAGCGGAGAGTTGCGGGGAGGGGCTGGGTCTGGGCTGTTGGAGGGAGAGATGCGTTTGCTGGTAGAATCCCGTTGGAGATGGCGGAAGTTGCGGGGTGATGGTACGTAGGACAAAGGAAATGTGTTAAGTATCAAATTAACTTTAGTCTTACCTTGTAGATTTTAACGGCTTCTTTAATCGGCATGAAGCGGTGTTCTCTGTGTTCCTGCGCATCTCTACAGACCAGACAGATCAGTGTCTTGTCCGTTTCACAAAACAGCTTCAGTTCTTCCTCATGTTCCCCGCAGTGAAGTTCACTTCCCTTCCCTTTCGGGTTCAGGTTTAGATTCCGAACTTTTTGTGTCATATTTGCTAAGGCCCGATTCACCCTGAGGGTGCGGTCAGCAAACACCTCTCTACATTCCGGGCAGGAGTTTCTCTCCTCCCTTTCCCAACACCGTGTGATACAAGAGCGACAGTAGTTGTGCCCACACTCCAGTATAACCGGATCGATGAAGAAATCCAGGCAGATGGGACAAATTGCCTCCTCGCTCAAACTCTCGGCCGGTCCTTTCGAAGCCATGTTGTCTCCCAGCACTTCCTGATTCAGAATCCTTTTACGTTCGGGGAGTTGCTGATCCCCTGCAGTACCGCGATTGTCCACTACACGCGCTGCAGACTCAGGGAATGAACATTATGTTGATGTCTGTGGGAAACGATTGCGGTATCTATATCAGGGAGGGATCAGAAACAGATTAAGCAGGTCGGAACAGAAATGAAAACTCGGCCATGGACTGCCCAAGCCCGGCTGCAAAAGGAGGAGGGTTGGGAATCGGGCTAACAACTCCGTCCCGTAAAAACCCAGTGTGACAGAAACATTCGCTGAATCTGCAAAGGTCCCATCGCTGCGATCCGAAGGACCTTCCCCTGTGTGGTGAAAGCAGAGGCGACAGGACCGATCAGCCCTCGCTCTGGACAGGGGAATCTGACGAGCTGCTGTTGGCGGCCTGTGTCCCGGTAAGTGTGATGGGCTAAAGAAGAAGCAGAAAGAAATGAAGCCGGAGAGAAGAGCCTGGTTCAGTCTGAGGCATGACTGAAAGGGACAAGTTCTGAACAGAGAGGCACAAGAGACTGCAGATGCTGGAATCTCGAGTAACAAACTCGAGGGACTGAGCGGGTCAGGGAGCATCTGTGAAGAGAAATGTAAAATCGACTTTCAGGTCGAGATCCTTCAGCTAGACTGTCTCAAACCGAAATCTCAATCGCCATTTCCCTCAGATACTGCCTGACCCGTTGAGTTCCTCCAGCAGCTCGGTTTGTTTAAAAAAAAAATTCTCTCTCGGTGTAAAGACAGTCAGACTGGGGTGTAAAACAGGGATTAAGTAACTATTTAAAACTTAAAAATTGTGCCGTGACAAGACAGATGCCGTGGCTGCAGGGGGAAGTACAGGACTGGACATTCCACGTCACAGGGTGGGAAACATTATTTTGGTCGGTGAAGTCCTGAAGAAACTTTCTGACTTTACCCATGTCTGTCCCAGCTCCAGTGAAAGGCCAGTTTCCACAATTCTGGACAGAGCCCAGACGTTGATGTTTTTTTAAAATCAAAATAAACATTATTTGCTATGAAATATTCACAGGGATAAACCGTGCAATACCTTTACCCGAGGATCAGTGAGCCTTCTGTTACGAAGCTGCTGTGGCACAGGCCCTTGCATCTTTCTCCACAGATCTTCGCCAGCCCACAGTCCGCAAAGAGGCGAGTGACCGTCTCGTCTCCACTGCAGTAAATCTCGGGGCAGCGCGCTGTGGGAGTGATCTCCGGGCATGCAGCAAGGATCAGACTGGGAGGGGCCCTCTCGTCTCCACTGCAGTAATCTCGGGACAGCGCGCTGTGGGAGTGATCTCCGGGCATGCAGCAAGGATCAGACTGGGAGGGGCCCTCTCCCCCAGCCAGTTACGGTTTGGCACGATGATTGAAGTAGTTCATCGCCCTCCTGATGAACCGACACAATCTATTATATTCATCCCAGTGCACTCCGGTTGGAGCCCAACCAACCACTGAGCACATCGGCATGAAACACTGTCGGAGTAGAGCAGCATCCATCATCAGAGATGCTCACCACCCAGGCCAGGCTCTTTTCTCGCTGTTGCAATCAGGGAGAAGGTACAAGAACCTCAGGTCCCGCACACCAGGTTCAGGAACAGTTACTACCCCTCAACCATTAGGCTCGGGAACAACACAGGATGACTACACTCACTTACCGTCCATTGAGAAGCTCCCACAACCAATCATCGTAACAAAATGAGTGAAATCGGAGGTGGTTTGACTGAATCTGATCGCATTGGGCCTGTCTCAGAATTAGAGAAGTTAAAGGTACAGGCACAATCTCACAGGATATTGACAGGGTCGGGGCAGGAATGATGTTTCCCCCTGGCTGGGCTGTGGAACCAGGGTTCACTGACCGAATATCACAGTTCACCTCAGCAGGACTGAGATGAGGAGAAATTTCCTCACCAGTGCAGCGAATCTTTGGAATTTCCTCCACAGGGTTTCTAAATTTAATAGACATATTCTGGGGCTCTGCTCTGTTGGGGACATTGCAGGAAAGTGGTTTTGAGGTCAAAGGTCCGACATGGAGAGGGTTCAGATGAATTTCACAAGGATGATTCCAGGTATGAAAGGGACGTTTGATGGCTCTGGGTCTGTACCCGGTTGTATTCAAAATCGTGCGGGAAATCTGATTGAAACCTTTTGAATATTTACCAATAGACGGAGTAGATGTGGAAAGGATGTTTCCCATGGTGTGAGAGTCTCGGACAAGAGGGCACAGCCGCAGGATAGAGGGACGCCCTTTCAAAACTGAGAATCGGAGAAATGTCCTCAGACAAAGAGTGGTGAATTTGTGGAATTTGTTGCCACATGCAGGTGTGGAGGCTACCTCGTTGGGTGTATTTAAGGCAGAGATTGGTAGGTTCTTCATTGGACATGACATCAAAGGTTACGGGGAGAAGGCCAGAACTGGGGTTGAGGAGAGAAAAAAGGATCAGCTGTGATTGAATGGCGGAGCAGACTCGAATAGCCATATGGCCTACTTCTGCCCCTATGTCTTATGGTCTTATAGTGTTATGTTCCGAGCGAAGGGCAGAACAGAAGCAAGGGACCGAATAGCCTGCTTCATTTTTTCTAAACCACCTTTGTGCCTTGTTCTGCCCCTGGTCTTCAGCCTATCAGAATGTACAGGGGAGCGGTACACTCCGGAGATCCGTCGGCAGCCCCTGCGGTTATTTCATGTACTCCTTATTTATTGCTATTAATTTATATTTGCATTTGCACAGTTTGTTGTCGTCTGCACTTTGGATGATCTTACACTGATCCAGTTATAGTTACTATCCTGCAGATTTTCTCCCCATTTCCGCAGCAAAATGCTTCTCGGGTTGTATGTGGTGACTTATCTGCACCCTGATAATAAAATTTACTTTGAACTTTGAGCCTCGGGGAACTTGCTTTGATTCTGTCACAAACTGTGACTGACATCTCCAGCTACCAGTAGCAGCCCGTTCTCAGATACACTCACAGCCAATCAGCGGCAGAGCTGGAAGAGTCGTGCTTCTATTGGCTGAGGAGTGTCAGTTGGAGGGATGCTGAACGTTCGGAGCGGTCCGAGGTTTGGAACTGAGAGCGGGTGGACCCGGGAGAGACCGGAGATTGGGAGCTAAATTTCGAGTAAAGGCTGCAACACAGGCCGGGTGAATCCTTCTATGGCAGAGATGAAGAAACTGGCGGAGATTCCGTGAGAAGTTTCAGCTGCACGAAGGGTGCCCGGTCTTTCCCTGCCGAGGATCGTGGCCTGTTGTCGGGAGTTACCTCCCGGACCTGTTGGCGCTACTGGGAGCCCGGATCTGGCCCGCAGTGGTTGCCGATGGCTCTACGCTGCAATCGGACAGGCTGAAGGCCAAGGCAGAACAAGGCGCAAGGGTAGACAGGAGTAAGCGTGGCCATTCGGTCCCTTGTGGCAGTTCCGCATTTCCTCCGATCATTGCAGATCTTTGACCTCAGCGACACTTTCCTGCAACGTTCCGATCTTCGCTCAGCCCTTCAATATGCCTTTTGAATTTAGAAAACTTGTGGGGAAAAATAATACAAAGGTTCTCCGCACTCCTCATCTAAGTCCTGTGAGCTGACATCGGATTCTGAGTCTGTGACCCCTTATTCAACACCCAGTGAGGAAAAACGCCATTGCTGCCCCCATCCTGTCAGTACCCTGTGAGACTGTCTGTCTCAGTCAGACCATCTGTTATTTGTCCAAATTTTGAGACAGGCCCAGTTAGTGTAATCTCACTGAGGACACTACCTCACCACCCCCCTACCAAATTAATGTCTGAAACATTCTCTTCATTCCCTTCACCCACAGGCTGACTCCGGGAGGGAGACCAGACCTGTGCACAGTGTTCCATGTACGCTCTCACCAGGACTCCATATACCTTCAGAGGAGATCTTTATTCTTCTATTCAAACCTTCCTTCCCATTCAATGCTCTTCATTTAATATCAAACTCAAACAGTGAACAGACACAACACAGCCTCAGCCATGAATTTAAAGGGCAGGGTGTTGCAACAGTTTGAGCTTCATAACGGGGGCCACGGAGCAAGCAGGGTGTCACAAAGGGAGGAATGTGGGAGTGTTGTATGTCTGAGCCCAGCTGTGTGTGTTTGTGTATCAGAATCAGGTTTAATATCACCGGCACATGTGGTGAAGTTTTTTCCTTTGTGTCTGCAGTACATTGCAATATTTAATAATACAAACTACAGATTACAATTAGTATGTGCCATTCTATTTAAAATGTAGTGCAAAAAGAGAAGGAAAATACTGAGGGGGTGTTCATGGGTTCATTGTCTATTCAGAAATCTGATAGAGGGGAAGAAGCTGCTCCTGAACCGGTGAGTGTGTCTCCAGGGTCCTGTACATCCTCCTTGACGGTAGCAATGAGACGAAGGCATGTCCTGGGTGATGGGGTCCTTAATGATGGATGCCACCTTTTTGGGGCATCATCTTTTGAATGTGTCCTGAATGCTGTGGAGTCCAGTGCCCATGAAGGAGCTGGCTGAGTTTACAACTTTCTGCAGCATTTTCCGATCCTGTGCAGTGGCCTTTCCACACCAGGCAGTGATGCAACCAGTTAGAATGCTCTCCACAGTACATCTGTAGAAATTTGCAAGTGTCTTTAGTGACAGACCGATTCCCCTCAATCTCCAAATGAAATATAGCCGATGTTGTGCCTTCATTGTAACTGCATCACTATGTTGGGCCCAGGATAGTTCCTCATAGATGTTGACAGGCAGGAAATGGAATCTGCTCACCCTTTTCACTTCTGATCCCACAATGAGGACTGGTGTGTGTTCCCACGACTTCCCCTTCCCGAATCCACAATCAATTCCGTTGACTTCATGATGCTGAGTGCAAGGTTGTTGCTGTGACACCACTCAACTTGCTGATCTATCTCACTCCTGTACTCCTCCTCGTCACCATATGAAATTCCACCAACAGTAGTTGTGTCATCGGCAAGTTTATAGATGAGCCTAGACACACAGACGTGGTGCAGAGAGAGTAGAGCAGTGGGCTGAGCACGCATCGTTGAGGTGTACCAGTGTTGATTGTCAGCAAGGAGGAAATGTTATTTCTGATCCACACAGACTGTGGTCTCCTGGTGAGGATCCAGTTGCTGAAGGAGGTACAGAGGCCCAGGTTTTGGAGCTTGTTGATTACAATTGAGGGTCTGATTGTGCTGAACGCTGAGCTGTAATCAGCAGCCTGACTTGTGTATTGCTATTGTCCAGGTGATCTAAGGCTGAGTGGAGAGCCAGTGATATTGCATCT